>NC_060278.1:13263280-13401264 GCF_021613505.1 Equus quagga
CTCCCGGGCGCCGCGGCCCGCGGCCCAGCGCCCCGCCGCCCGCCGCGCCTCCTTCCTCCCCGGGCCGGCCCGCCTTCCTCCGCCTACGGCCCCCCGGCGCTTCCTTCGGCGATTCCAGTTTTCGCTGCGGACGCCAGCCCGCTCTTTCGCGAATACATTTTGTAAATTTCTCCTTTATTTTCAGAAGTGGTCGAGATGTCTCACTTCCACCTTCACTTTAATTTGCTAGTTCCCTCCGGAAAATATTCCTCGGGAAACTCAAAATCTAGACGGAAATGCAGCAAATCCCTTTTAACTCTAAAGACATCCTTTTTAAAAAATTTTATTTTAACGCATTTCTGTCGTCGAAACTGGCAAAGGAACTCTCCGCTCTCTTTTTATTTCCTCCTTTAAAGACTGTTATTTTAAACTCTCCATCCAATGCATTTGGACGAGAGGGCAGAGGATGTGTCCGGCAGCACGCAGCAAATCAGAGGTTTTATCTGACGCCTCCCGGGACGGAAAAAAAGTGGAAGGTGGACGAGGGAGCTTCTAGGGAAGAACAGCAGTACAATTCGCTGAGGAGGCGGCCGGGCCGTACGGGGGGAGGCGCAGCGGGGCTGGCGAGGGCCCGCGGCTCCGAGCACGGGAGCTGGCCTGGGGCAGAGGAGGTTTTAAATAGCGGGGCCCGGAGGGCGGTGGGCCCGCGCATGACGGGACTTCATGAGAAAGGATGGGGCAACGGAGGAGATTACTTTGTTTTCTCATCCTCCAAGAAAAAAATAAAGTTGAGGGAGGCGGAGAGAACAGCCATGCTGATTTCCTCCCCACGTTTCCGCGGAAGGGCCGGGGCTGCGGCGGGCAGGGAGAGGGCGCGGGACCAGGCGGACCAATAGCAGTCAACAGGTCCAGGCCCCGGCGGGCCAGCCGCCCGGGCCCCCTCCCCGTGGGCCGCCTCCCCCCTGCCCCTCTCTCCCCTCCCCTCCCCCGCAGGCCCGGCCCGGCAGGGGAGGCCAGCTCTGCACTCCCCGCCCCAGCCGGCCTCCCTGCGGCCGCCTCGCCGCGGCCGGGGCTCTCGGGTGGGGGTGGGGCGGGGGTTCCCTGCCGGAGAATCCTCCCCCGGGGCTGGCGGCGGGGGGGGAGGGGATGGAAATCGGGGAATGGAGGATTAAGAGGGACTCGAGCTCGGCACGAGCGCGGCCCGCGCGAGGGATCCTGGGTAAAAAGTGGCCGCGCGGCACCGGGAGAGCGCGGAGAGGAGCCGGGGTCAGAGGTCAGGGCCCTGGAGCCCCGCGTGCAGAGCCCCCCACGTGAACGCAGCGAGCAGGAGGAACCTTTTTGTTTTCGACCGCGCCAGCATGCTCCCCTATTGACCGAGCTGCTTTTGCCGGGCCGCCGGAGAGTGTAGCTCCACGCCGGATCTCCTAACCCCACCCCCCTTCCACCACCAACACACAACCCAACTCTACCCTTCCTCTCAACTCACTTCCCAGCCCCCCGTACCGGGCTTGCAATAACGCAGTAAATTTGCTTTAACAACAAGTGGGGGTGGTTGCATTTACTCCTCCCTCTCCTCTCTCCTCCCCCTCCTCTCGCTGCGGCTCTTGACACTACTACAAACCAGGACTATAAACATAAACATGTGTCACTGTAACTGGGCAGGTAATATACGGATTTGGGGGTGGGGTAAAGGGGGGCTCGGTCGCCGCTTGGGGGGCAGTAAAAATATGTATGTTTCACGTGCTCTACGGCTTTGGGGGCTCCCCCCACACACCGATCCATTTATATAATGCCGACGGCACTCGGTCACTTACTCATTCAGCCACACAGACCCACAAAGGCAGACTTGCCGATAATCACCGTACCCAAAAGCAAATACATTTAAATACGAATCTCCTTTCCCAGCCACCGCTGCCATTTCTTCTATTAGCAAACGGCACCGTCAATACTTGAATCCCCTTTTAAAAATTCTTTTCCATCTAGCAATAGAGAAGATTTTTCCACCTAAACAGTACACTGCTCTCGTCCCACAGACAGCAGCTACACATTTTGTGCGCAGAAATCCTTTCAAACAGCAAGAAAGGCTATTTACATGACCGAGTTCGAAATCTGTAATGTAAAGCTTATTTCTTGGGCTTCGCCTTCGTGCATTTAGCAACTTCTGCTTTAAGTTGCTGCGACTGGCGCGAGGAGGTTCGCCACGGAAAGCCTTTATTATTATTATTTAGTCTATATTTACGCTGCCGCTCAACTTTTTCCTCATTCTTAGTTCAACAAGCCTAGCAACAACTACTTAAGGTAGAGTAGAGCGAATCCCCTCGCAAGCTTTTGGGCTTGAAACGGAGGGAGATGCAGAAAATGTTCAGAGGGAGAAGTGGTTCCCTTTGTTCTTTCATTGTTTCTCTACGAACTGGTGGATACAAGGACAAACACTTACCTTCTCTTCTTTTTGCTCCAAAAACCAGACGTTCCCATCAGCCTTAAATACACAGTCCACCTTGAAAGTAACTACGAATGTCGGGAGAGTTTGTATTCCATTCTTTTTCGCTCTCTGCCCTCTTTTAGCGTAGGATTAAGTTGCCGAGCACGTTGCCGCAAGCTGTAGCCCCCCGCCTTAGTGAATCGGTCACGTTTAGGACCCTCTAAGTCCATCCTAATTCTGCCAGTAGAATTGAGGGTATTGGAGCTCTAAACTTTCAAAAGGAAAGGGGCCTGCAACTCCAGAAAACTTACGAGTACCCTGAAATTTTTTACCACTGTATTTTTGTACCACACCATCAAATAGAATTTGCCAAGAAATATTAGATATTTCTTCGAGGAAAGTTAATTTTTTTAAGTTTACGCTTAGCAGTGGGCTACTTATGCAGATGGAGTGGAAAAGGAGGTTTGTAGGGGCATTTAACGGACCGAGTACGTTTTCCATAATGTTTGTTATGCCATGTGTTTTTTAAAAACACAAACAAAATATTACTGGAACTGAGAAAGGAAGGAAATAGAAGTTTGAATAATAATATCGAGGAATGACTTAAAGAGAGGCGTTTATTTGAAATTTATTAGTGTAAAAATTGGCCTCAAAAGCGAAAAGTAAGCTTTTCAAAGTTGAGAGCCTGAATTTTCACTCTTTGATTCCAAAATAAAAAAGCAACTTTTCTGGTTCGTGTGCGATACTCGTCAGTGTTTAGTGCCCAGCCTGATGGGCATTACTGCCCAAACCTTGTTTAAATCTGATTATGATGTGATTTGCTGAAGTCATGAATATGAAATGATCCTTGTGTATCCATAAATGCGAACTTGGGATTTTTTGATCTCCCGCTTTTTTTGTGTGCGCCCAGTAGCTGCAGCGGTGGAAGACAGTGATTGGCTCCAGTGCTCCTAGAAGGATTTGGGCTGAAGCCAGGGGAACAGAACCAGAGGATTCCCTTTCCAGAGACCATCAGGCCCCACATGTCTTATCTTTCCCTTCTCCTCTCATGGGTGCTCAGAATTTCAGTCTGGCTTCTGCAGCCCATAGGTAGGCCTCAACACTTAATGTCATCACTTCGTTCCTACACATTTGACCCCGATGGAAAATAAATGAAAATGTGGCAACCCAAATAAATAGTAGGTCTTGATATTTGTGTATTATTTCATATATCAACGTTAAACTCTACTTTCTCAGATTTTTTTTTCTACATTCAGGATCAATTGTGAGAGGCCCTGGTGTCTCATAGGAAAATATTGCAACAAAACAAGATAATTGGGGGGAAAGGCGGTTTCAGTAGGAAAAGTGGCTTTTCTTTGATAGCGTTTAATTGGAATTAAAAGATTCTTGAGCTGTAAACATTCTTTATTTATTCAGCACACATAAGCAGGCATTGTTTTATCGCCATCATAATTATGGTGTCCTTTAAACTAGCTGATAGCAGGAAAGATAAGGGAATGTGCCTGTAGATTCAGATCAGGTCTGTTTCTTTCTTTCTTTACCTTCCTCCCTCCCTCCCCTCTCTCTCTACTACCCTCCCCCCCATTCCTTCCTTGGTCACTAGGGTCCCCCACAGCCCTAGAGATGAGGAAAGCAGGAAGATTGTGGCCTTACCATTTCTTACATCATGAAAATGATTCGTACCACGCTCTAATTTGATGCAATCTCTAACCGTCTTGTCTCCCATGTTTATAACTGCTTTTTGGCTTGCAATACGTGTTATCTGAAGAGTTGCCTATTGCTCACCTGTGTAAAACCTTGTCCACTAGGGTTTGTCGCTTTACCTTTGTCTAATTTAGAAAGCATACTCTTAGGGCTTTTTCAGAACAAAGCCTCACCAAAACTCCTTTACCTCCAAGGATTTGCAAATTTATAAAGGCTGCATTGAATTCAAGATGGGTCAGGGGGCAAAAAAAGGGTAGAAGGTCACCGCATTTTGATTATGGGTCAGTAGACAACATGGCATATACTCTGTGTCCCCAACTTCTGTTAAAAACAGGATTTTTAAATGCCTATGAACAGAAGGATGGGCCCTTTTGGAGACTTGCCCTGATTTCTTTGGATGAGACAAAAAAAAAAATCAGGAAAATATACTAAGTTATCATTTAAGTTGTTCCTTATAAATTAAGGCCATTTCCTCTTCCTCCATTCTCATTTTCCCTTCCCCAAAAGCAGAAACCTGTGAGAGTAGATAAATTTTGGTAAGGAACTGTTGACTATCATGCAAGATTTTATTGTCCCATATCCTCAATTAATTCAGCCATATGAAATATTATTTTAGACCTTGTTTTGTTGTAAGTATTATAGTTATTTTTGGCTAAGAGGACAAGGGGCTTCTTTTAGTCTGCTACCCAGTATACTTACATTGTTGAGGCCTTTATGATGTTCCTTAGTCTTTTCTGTCTGAATTCACTTTGAACAAAATGTGCCCAGCAATCACTAAAACAAATGTATATGGTGAAGAGTTAGGTGGTGGTGGTGGTGATGGTGATGTGTATGGGGGGGGGGCGGTGATCCTCATTTCAATTATGTATGTATAGAGGAAAGCTTGGAGGGAAAAGGATTATTTTAATGCTCTTCAATACTTTAATTATATGACAGTTGTAGTGTAGAAATGCAAAAGTACTCAGGTTTTCCTTCAGGTTTTCAAAAGAACTTTCCCCATTAGTAAACTACTCCTGCAAATTGCTATTGCATTTCCCAGCTAACCATTTAAAAGACTGTAAATGCCGTGTGCATTACTTCGCTCCAGAGGAAAGAGGTCAGACTGAATGGCAATGGTATTTAAACATAAAATACGGTGAAAATAAATTAAAATAGAACATCTGAAGGTAAATTTAGCACATTCGTACAGGATAAGTAAAGACAAATCTGTTCATATCTTCATAGTCCATCACTTTAAAAAGTGAAAGTGCTGATTTTTTACAATAAATGCAAAAGTAAGTGGACATTAAGAATATAGTTCTATCTGTATGTTTGCCACAGAGGATTTTTCTTTAGCAAGCGGCTTTGTTTTCAAAGGTAAAATACTTTTTTTGATAGTGTGTGGATTATGCATTCCTCACTGAGTAAATAATCACATTTAATTAACAAACTCAATGCCATCATATATATGCCTAAATTCTCACTAAGTAATTCCCTGGTCCCTCAGAGATGGATATACACATAAATGTTAATCTGGGCATATCCACCCACATACGTATATGCATTTGAGAAACATAGAAGCTGATACATCTTTTCTTAAAAAAGAATCTGAATACAGTCCATCATCTGAATTGGGTTCATCTTTGATTGTAGAGGCAGCTGACATGGTCAACAAATTTATCAAAGAAACCCCCTGGCTTTTGAAGAATCGTACTTTATACATCTGGATCTGCACATCCAGGCAAAGTAAGTAAATTATTGCATAACTTTAAGCATAATTGATAACAGACACCTTTAATTTTTCATCCCCATTCTTTTGGCCAGCTTTCACATTAATAATCTAAGCCATAAATGTTGGTAGCTATTGATCGAAATCCCCTGTGTGCATGCAAATCCATCTTAAAGTCCCCTGCCTTTCATGTGTGAGCGCTCAGGGGCCTCTGCTAGATCTTTTTATCGGGATCGACCCCCAATGAGCCTCGAGAAGACCCCGGATATGCAACGTGTGCTGATGGCCACAAGAAAGCTGTCTGTCACATTCTGTGTGTGTGTGTGTGTGTGTCTGTGTGTGTGTATGCATGCATGCGAATGCGCGCGCTCACGCCTTAACACACACACACACACACACACAACGATGGGGAAGTTAAAGGAACAAAAGAATGTATTAGACAAGAAGAAAGATGTGTAATAGGAGTATTAAAAATGTATAAGTGGAAAGGTGTCTAAGTGCACATACAAGGATATTCACATATATTGTATATATAGACACATTTCCCAAATCCCCTGGCCTTTATTTTTCTCTGTTTGACCCAACAGATTGTACCTTTAGTTTTTAGAAAATACTTAATATTTTACTAGTTTAAAAAACCACCCATACTGCCAGTATGTTAAAGGTGAAAAGAGAGGAAGGGAGAGGAAAAGAGGGTAATTTTGAAATGGTTATTAAATCACTTTGCCATGTGCAGGAGGAACAGGAGTGTGAGTTGTGTGTTTGTGTGTAAATGTAAATAGGAATGGAGAACAAGTAGAACTACCTGGTTAAAAAAAAAAAAAAAAAAAGGACGCTCTAGCCAACCTTTTGTAATATCTTCTCAAAGGCTTTTTCTGAGTTTACTATTTCTTGGCTGTTTGACTCTTTGGTCGAAATCTTACAGCTGGGGGAGGGGAATTGGACGGGAGTGGGGTGGGAGGAAGAGGGCTGGCAGTATATAAGTGCATCAGGAGGAATTTTAAAACGACATTATTGTCGCTGGCAATAGAAAGACTCTGGTCATCCTACTTTAAAAAGCAAATCCCAGCATCTGCTTTTCCTGGAAACTTTGCTTTCTGCTTAAACCTTTTGCATTTTGCCTCCCGTGAAAGTGAAAGAGAAAAACGCGGTGTGATAGATCCAGATGCAAAAGGAAGCCAACTCGGTGGATGGTATTAGCTGTGACGAGGCATTGTTCATTGCTGCCTCTCGGTTACGTTTAAAGCCTGAAATATCACGAGATCCATTCAATGATCCTTCTCTCATTCAAGGGACAAAAATGTAATTTGCTGTAGCTCTGATTTCTTGGATGGAAATGCTAGCCTTAGATTTCAAAGGCAAGAACTAGACATCGCGGTTTGTACACACATTGATTAAGTTGAAGAGCTGCGATTACATCTGTGCTGAGTGCAACAGTAGTCCAGGGCTGACTTTTCAAATCCCAACCTCTGAGTTACAGACTCTCTTAAATAGACTTCCTTAATTTCCGGATGCACTTCTTGAAATTCCCAATTCTCTTCAAAATTCCTGGGAAATTACAAGGGAGATGAGGGTGGGGGTGGGGAAATATGGCCGAGATTTCCCGCAAACTACCTTTTTGTATGTCTGATTCCTGTTTTTATCTCTCTCTCTCTCTTTTTTTTTTTTTTTTTTTTTTTTTTTAGCCATACCTGCTTGTGCTAGCCAGACCAGAGAAGGAGAAGCTGGAACTTTTGAATGTGAAGGAAGAAATTATTGTACAATTTTTTTCTTGCAGACTCAGAAATATCCGTTTATTCTTTTAACCACACGATGTGTCTATTTTTGGAGGAACAAGGAAACATATAAATGTCTGGGTTGCATTTATGCTGTAGTTGCAAACACCGAACAGTTAAGAAGATTTTGCCGAATTTTGCAAAGCAGCCAACAAACCGCCTTGGGATCGTGGTAATGCAACTGGGAAGACCCTTGCTCTCATTTGGCAATATTTTGGATATCCTTGAAAACGACACCAAAATATGCCTTAATCTGACTAAGAAGAGGTTAACAATATTGATATTCATCCAAAGTGTTTTTTTTTTTAAAGCAGATGCTTGGCTTTCATGGAAAAAATGGGAGTTGTGAAAGATTCATTTAAACTACCAACCAAAAGCATCATAGACCACTGAAAGAGACTGCATCGTACATCAGCGCTTTCTTGTCATCGTTATTACGTAAAAGCTCTGGAAACACCTTGGACGTTTTACATTTTCTTTTCTTCGCTGCACAAGCAATCTGCTCCCTGGAATTCTGACCTGTCGTGAACAGGACCCTGGCAAAGGCTGTGCTGGGGACTCTAGGACGATCCCGCCTCCAATCCAGCCTGGTTAATTGTGAAAAGTGTACACATTTCTGGCTTATCTATGCTTTGTTATGGGTCTGACGTGAAACTACCTCCTCCCCACCCCACCCCCCAGCAGAGAACCAAAATCCAGTTGAATTGTTACAGTGTTTCGGAGCTGGAGCCTTGAACTGCCTCCTTGGTCAAATAACTTTGTTTCTGGTTATAAAAAGGCATTTCAGGAAAAAAAAAAAAAAAGGAAAATCGAGAGAAATTCAAAACGTAAGTCTGTACTGGGGTGGTTCACCGCGCGGGTTTAACTTTGGAGCTCCCAGCCTCTCTCCTTCCCCACTCCCATAAGGGAAATACCAGGCTATTCTGCACATTTTCGCTTAAGCTCCATTTTCCAAAGGAAAAGGGGGTGGGGTATATCTCTTTAGGCTTGATAATGTTTAAAAAATGCTTTTCTTTGAAATGATAATAGCTGTAGCGGTAAAGCAAAAAATAGGCAATATTCCTTTAAAGGCGAATATACAGGTTTTTTTTTTTTTTTTAAGCGTACACACACTGGTTCAGATGAAGTCTGTGAGTCAGGCTGTTTCTGAGCTCCGATAGTTTAATGGAAAGATTTATATACCGACTGTATTATTTACTTTGGGAGGGGAGGTGGCAGTATAAGGGTATGCTAATTAGTAGGAGATTTTGGGGGGAAGGGGTGGAATATCAATTTTTATTGCATCACCTGTCAGGAGTGTCCAATCAGCGCTGGCTTTAGGGGAATTAATTGATGAAGGTGTCTCCGGACGAGCTCACTTCACTCTGTCATTTTATTTGTAGCTAAAGCAGCGGCGGGAATAGCAGCTGCATTTCTTCTCTCTTTCTCCCTTCACATTCCATTATCATAGTGCTCCAATGGAGAAGGAAGGAATAGAGGGGCCCAGGTACTGATCTGCATCGGGGACTTAGACCAATACACTGGCAGATCAGAAACCGGATGGTTTTTTCCCTCTTTTTTAAAAAAACGAAAACCAAAAAAAAAGCAAGAATCAAGTCAGTGTAATTTCATGGTTTTTTTTTTTTTCCAATAATTTCGCCTAGAGTTTGGCACTCCCTTCGCCGGGAATAACAGTCTTTGTTATTTTATTAGCAGGATGCCTTGAGACACACGCAGCATCTGGTGGAGGATTAACATACATACATGTGTATGTATGCGTCACGTATATATTTACTGCAAATGGTGGGGATCATTTAGTGCCCGAGATGGGAGACCTGAAGTCAGGTTTTGAAGAGGTGGATGGCGTGAGGCTCGGCTACCTCATCATTAAAGGAAAGCAAATGTTTGCCCTCTCCCAAGTCTTCACGGATCTGCTGAAAAACATCCCGAGGACGACCGTGCACAAGCGCATGGATCATCTGAAAGTGAAAAAGCACCACTGCGATCTGGAGGAGTTGCGGAAACTCAAGGCAATCAACAGCATCGCCTTCCACGCCGCCAAATGCACGCTCATCTCCCGGGAAGACGTGGAAGCGCTCTACACCTCCTGCAAAACCGAGCGTGTCCTCAAGACCAAGCGCAGGAAGGTCGGCCGGGACCTGGCCACAAAGGCGCCGCCGCCAGAGCGCGCCGCCGCCGCCGCCAGCCCCCGCCCGGGTTTTTGGAAGGACAAGCACCAACTTTGGCGGGGCCTGAGCGGAGCCGCGCGGCCCCTGCCAATCAGCGCGCAGTCCCCGCGCCCCGGCGCCGCCGCCGCGCGCCCCGCCGCCCATCTACCTCAGATTTTTAGCAAGTACCCGGGCTCGCAGTACCCGGAAATCGTGCGCTCGCCTTGCAAACCCCCTCTAAACTATGAAACCGTCCCGCTCCAGGGAAACTACGTCGCTTTCCACTCGGACCCTGCTTATTTTCGGAGCCTGCTGTGCAGCAAGCACCCGGCCGCCGCCGCCGCCGCCGCCGCCGCCGCTGCCGCCGCCGCCGCCGCCGCCGCCGCTGCCTACTACCAGGCGGCCGGGCCCCAGCCCAAGGCGGCGGCGGGCGCGGGAGGCCCGGTGAGCCTGACCTACCGGTGCAGGCGCAAGCGCGGGGCCGCCAAGGACTGCCTGCTCGCGCCGCACGCCGGCGCCCGCCGCCTGCTGCTCCTGCCCAGGTCCTACAAAGCCAAGGCGGCGGCCGCGGCGGCGGCAGCGGCGGCGGCGGCGGCGGCCGCCGGGGCCACTTGCCTGGAGAGGTTTCATCTGGTTAACAGCTTCTGCCCGCCTCCCCACCACCACCATCACCACCATCACCACCACCACCACCACCACCACCACCACCGGGCCCAGCAGCCGCAGCAGAATCACCACCCCCCTCATCACCACCGGCCGCAGCCCCATCTGGGCAGCTTTCCCGAGAGTTGTAGCAGCGACTCCGAGTCCAGCTCCTACTCGGACCATGCAGCCAACGACTCAGATTTTGGCTCCAGTTTGTCCAGCTCCAGCAACTCTGTGTCCTCGGAGGAAGAGGAGGAGGAGGGAGAGGAGGAGGAGGAGGAGGAAGAGGAGGAGGAAGAGGAGGAGGGGGGCAGTGGGGCCTCAGATTCCAGTGAAGTCAGCTCGGAGGAGGAGGACTCGTCCACGGAGTCGGACTCCAGCTCCGGCTCCAGCCAAGTGTCAGTGCAGAGCATCCGTTTCAGGCGCACCAGCTTCTGCAAGCCTCCCAGCGTGCAGGCGCAGGCCAACTTCTTGTACCATCTGGCCTCCGCCGCCGCTGCAACCAAACCCGCTGCTTTCGAGGATGCCGGCAGACTTCCCGACCTCAAGAGTAGTGTCAAAGCGGAGTCGCCGGAGGAGTGGAATCTGCAGAGCTGGGCCCCCAAAGCGTCTCCGGTGTACTGCCCGGCCAGCCTGGGGAGTTGTTTCACAGAGATAAGGAACGATAGGGTATCTGAGATTACATTCCCACACTCTGAAATTTCCAGTACTGTAAAGAGAACTGACCTGACAATTAACTGCCTGGCGGAGGGGGCCTCTTCACCTAGCCCAAAGACAAACAATGCATTTCCACAACAAAGAATACTCCGAGAGGCTAGGAAATGCCTACAAGCAACTCCTACTCCACACTGTGCAGATAACAACACAATAGCTGCTAGGTTCTTCAACACTGCTTCTTCAGGAGCAGCAGCAAATTCAGAGAAAGATTCCAAAATTCCTCCTTGTCCAGAATATGCTACGGATTTGCCCTCTTCGCAAACCGATCCTGAGGTGGATGCAGCAGCAGCCACGAAGGCCGAGAACCCCTGCACTGACACAGGCGACAAGACATTGCCATTTCTGCACAATATTAAAATCAAAGTAGAAGACAGTAGTGCTAATGAAGAATATGAACCTGACCTTATTACAAATAAGCTAAAGTGTGAGTGCAATGATACGAAGGGTGAGTTTTACAGTGTGACTGAAAGTAAAGAGGAGGACGCCTTGCTAACCACAGCCAAGGAAGGTTTTGCATGCCCTGAAAGAGAAACTCCTTCCTTCAATCCACTGGCTCCGAGTCGGGGCCTTTCATGCACTTTAGGTTCTCCAAAACCTGAGGATGGGGAATATAAATTTGGTGCCAGGGTGAGAAAAAATTACCGGACACTAGTACTGGGAAAGCGACCTGTCCTTCAGACACCTCCAGTCAAACCAAATTTGAAATCAGCTAGAAGTCCTCGTCCTACAGGTAAAACTGAGACACATGAAGGAACACTGGATGATTTTACAGTTATAAACAGACGCAAAAAGGTAGCCAGCAATGTAGCATCAGCAGTGAAAAGGCCATTTAATTTCATGGCAAATTTTCCTTGTCCACCATCCCTCATTATTGGGAAGGATGGGGATTTGTGGCCTGCATATTCCTTAAACACCACTAAGGATTCCCAACCTCCTCACAAGGCCCATCCTATATGGAAATGGCAGCTGGGCGGTTCTGCAATACCTCTCCCACCTAGTCACAAATTCAGGAAATTTAATTCATAAAAGTGTTTTGGAAGATATTTTCTTGAACCATATTACCTTCCTTTTGTTGTAAACTGCACAGGATGGTTTGTACAAGTCCATTAATGTGTTACACCCCTTTTGGAGTCCTGGTTTATCGCATTTTGAAGACAGAAATCGGATTACTTTTTTTTTCCATTGCGGGTTTTTTTTTTTTTTTTTTTGGGGGTGGGGGGGGGGGGGGGGGGGAGAAGGGTTGGTTTACATTCCACAGACTACTTCAGGCTAAAGACTCAAGTAAAACTCAGTTATTACGGTAGAGCTGGAACACTTTACTGTTTCAATGCTAATACTGCACCGGTACCTCAATTCAACTGCTACAAATAAATGTCAAAAGGTTGAATAATAAATATTACAATGAGCCATTAAGTTTATGCACTAGATTTCAGACCTGAAGGTGTAACTGTTAATTCAGTGAAAGTTTGTTAGGTTACATGGTTACACAGCGAGGTAGCGAGAAGTTTCTGTGAGCCCAAAATGTTCTTTTCTAGAGCTCTTCTTTGTGGGGTATCTTTTGCTTTTTCTCCCCTCATTCCCTCTCCAAGAGTAGTTGCACTTAAATTTTTTTTTTTTCTTTTTGAGTGGAAAGATTGGGGAGTCCTGATTGAATGATGCTAAAAACTGCCTCATAGATACTGGGTAAAATAAAGATGAGATTGTATTTTTTTTTTTTTTTTGTAAAGGGTGTGATTTTACTTTTACAGCCACTCCTTACAATTGGAAAAGTCCTTTTTGTCTTCTCACCCAAAGGTTTTAAATAAGGTGACTCTTACTATTGTCCTGCTTATCTTGTGGTTTGAACATGACTCCTTAAACTTGCAAAACAATTAAACTATTTCTCTTAATAGCAGGATATTTTATGGTCTGACTCTTTAGAGTGACAAAGCAGTAAATACAACCAAGAAAAGTAAAATAGGTCAGAGTTGTAAGAAACCCCAGATGAAAAAGAACAGTTATTTCAGGACTTTTTGGTACCAGAACTCAGGCACCTGGATTTTATTACCTTTTACTTTTTCTGCATCTCTCTAAACTTCTGTTTTCAGACCATCCTGTGTATAGAGCAGGAGAGTTTCTACTGCAAGTGACAATCAGAGGTGACTATCTATATTTGCACTTAAAATCAAAGTAGTTCAACATGCAAATAGCTAGGGTCTAGCCCTTGGTAAGGGCCTTGCTGGTGTGCTATGTTGTGATGATGGAAGCAGTAAATCAAAATTATGGAAATTTGCACTGTTGAAAAGCATGCTTTAGCTTTATTTTCAATTAAAAACACTGTTTAAAATTCCTGGTTCCATACATTTCTACTTATTCCAGACTGAAGAACGGTTAACAGGAATGAATGGTTTTGCTGACATTTTCACTTGTAATGTTTTTGCCTGAAAGAAATGCATTTATTGGGTGTAGTGTTTTGTTGTAATGCCATGAGATGAGGCCAGTCAGGTTCTGTGCAAAAACGCTGGTGGATTTCTTCCTAAATAACAACAAAACTTTACAAACTTGTCACAAATCAAGTGTAAAAAGTTTCAGCTTTAAGAAAGTGAAGCAGAGATCAATTGCTATTTTAATGCGGGTGAAATCTAATAATTTTTTTGGCCCACCTCCCTTCGTCTAACAAATTATATGTCTCAGATCTCTGCCATCCTAGACCTGAGAAGTTGCATCTATAGATCATAAATCATAAAACAAAACAAAACATCAACGAAATGTTTACTGTGTGAATTTAAGTCACTATTTCTCATGGAAATTCAGCCTTTCTTTTCTTTCCTTTAACCTTTTAATTCCTACTCCCTTTGAATTTTCTTTTGTCTATAAATGTTTCAGATAGATCTGGATGGTCTCAGCCCTAATTGCTGTATATGCTCTGTGGTTTTACCCTTATTGTAAAGGACAGAGGCTGAGAATACCTCCATCCAAATACATTTAGATGGAGTAAACAGATGCTTTGAACTGCCTCCCTTCCTTTCCTTCTTGAATGTTGCCAGATGTAGGTTCACTGGATCCTTTTTTATTGGAATGATAGATATGGTCAGGGCAAAAATTGGGGGATGTTATCCTTGAATTCATGTTTGTGTATAATTCCAAAGACCAGTACAAGCTACAGTTAAAGCCCTAAAAAGCTGAACAATTGACTTCTCAGTCTGAGTCCTTTCCTTTTTAAAGGCAATCCAGAATTTGGGTGCAGTGAGTTGTCCTGCAAAATCAATCCGTAAAAAGTGTGACATACACACACTGTAAGTCTGTAATTTTGACTCTTTAATTACTGCTAAGTCAAGAAAGTTCAAAGTCTGATGACTGCTACATTTAGACTAGTACTTTTCTTGTTGGTTATGGAATCATTGTTCCTAAATTATAAATTGAGAATATATTTGAAGCCTGCAGATCTTTTGGGTGTGGGAGGACCACGAGATGCAATAAGCACAATTTAAAACAAATATACCCTATGGAATTTCTGACATAAAATATCGGCCTCCAGCTTTGACTCTTGGTCTCCAGCCCTCAGAGAATCAATAGTTTCAGTTTATAGGAGCTGGAGAATGAGCAGCATGGAGGCCCAGGCATTACAGTGATACCATCAAAAGGAAAGAAATTAAATAGTCAACACAAATTTCACCCCACAGTACTACTACAAGCCAGCCAACCACAGTAAAACCTGAGTTGGGGCTTCTGTTAAAAAAGTGTCCCAGATAGTATTCTGTAACTTACAAAGACAAGGTATTCTTTCAATTTCTGGTAGCCCCTTAGCTGTTTTCCCATTCTGCTGTGGGAATTATTCTCAGTAGGTTTATTTCATTTTGGTTGTTTTGTGATTAGTAACAATGTCTAGATTTTCTAAGATGCTATAACTGTCCCATTTGTTCAAAAAGTTAAGCCTTATTGAGAGAAAAACAAACGTTACCTCCATTGATAGATTGCATTTTTACATTTAAATGTTTTCGGGTGATAGAATTTTTTTTTTTTAAGGCACTATATGGTTCCAGGGTCACTGATTCCTGTGTGTAAAGCTCAACATTCACAGACATAAGGAAAATGCAAGAAAGGGCTCTTTCTCTGACATTCTGGGAAAACAAGCTTATTTTTGGTCTCCTGTAAAAGTAGTTTCCTGATGAGACTGTGAAATGAAGATTTAATTATTTTTTTAAGAGATGTGTGTACTCTGTCTTCCGCAGTCAGGTTATCTGCCTTTTTAGAAAATGCAGCTTGCTCTTTTTCAACTATTTACTTTTTAAAGTGGGTGTTCTTTTCTACTGGCTTACTTGATTACAGTGGAGTAATCTCAATAATGGTTGTTTATTTTAAAATCAACAACAAGGAGCCACCACTAAACAGCAATAATACAAACTTGATGGGCTGGTGTGTGGATTTTTATCTTATCCGTGTCTGGGTGACTTTCAATGGTCTAGAAATTCCTCAAAGTTCCAGTCACAAGAATTGCAAGTTTCTGCTGATATGAGAAAGATAGTTTTGTTTGCATGCAGGAAGAGATGTAGACTAATTCCTCAAAAGCATTTTTTTTCCTCAAAGAAAACAAAAACAAAAATCCTCCATGGTAAAAATATTTAAAAAAATTAAAAAAAATAAAGCGTTCGCATCTACAAAAGACAGAAAATGTGGTGAGTTTTGCTTCACCTTGAAAATAACTTCCTGCTGAAAAGGATGTGAAAACGCAAGTCCCTAGAGCCAAATGGGGGGGGGCGGGGATTAAAGGCTCCCCATCAACTAACTTCAGGAAATTGGCAAGGAGGAACAGGGCATCCACCTTAGGGAGTCCACTGGTCACCCTGGTCTTCCCCAGGATTTTCCCTTTCCCTGGAAGGAAGAACTGTTTTCAATGCTAGCTTTGGTTTTGGTTTGCTCCCTAGGCCAAAGGGCATTCTGCAAACTAACTTGGGGGTGGGGGGGTTGGGGGGGGGTAGGGCAGATCTAGGAGGTGGGGGAGGGCTGCATTTTACCTGTTTGGCAGGCCCTCTTGTGCTGGGGGAAAAAAAAGGAGGGGGGCCCAGCTATCATTCTTTGCCCATGCCCTAGGCCCCCGCTCCTTTCTCGCTCCTTTTCAAACTGTGGCGGCCTCACAAGCTCCTACTTTAAAAGGCCTGAGATGTTTTGCATGAAGCCCTCACAATAGGGGTTGAGGGAATTGACAGTTTCAAAAACAAGGCGTTCAGTCCTTTCCAGCTGCCGGGCCCGCTCTCTCGGACCAACTCCTCGTTCCTCTCTGCTGGTGGCGTCCTCGGGAGCGAGCTGCCTGCCCCCACCCCGCCAGCCTGCATTCCGGCCGGCCCCACCCCGCCCCCAGGCTGTGTTTGTAAACAGGGGTCAGTGTCCAGGGGCTGCTGGCGCGGGGTTTGGGGCTGGCCGGCTGGGAGGGAAGACAGGGAACGGCTGAGCGGATGAAGGGCCAGCCCGGGGGCCGAGGGGGCTTCGGGGTCCCTGTCCCCCTCGCTTTCCCCCGGGCGCCGAGCTGTGGCCACCGAGCTGACCCCAGGCAGCTCGCAGCTCTCTGGCCTGGGCCACCACCCCAAGAAAGATGTTTAAATGCCGCCATTTTGCAGGGTGGCAAACAAATTTCTTTGTGACTTTTTTTCCCGCCCAGATCTTGCTCTCCTCTGCATTTGGGACCCGCTCGCTCCCCGGGCGCAGGAGCCCGCACCCCTGTGCGCGCGGCCCGCAGCTCCACCCGCGCAGCCTCACGGTCCAGCGGCCTCGTGGCCAGGCCCACCCGGAGCAGGGGGCGACAGGGCGCGCGGCTGGCCCTCGGGGACTGGACCGCCTCCCCCACTTTGCGCTCCTTTTGTGCGTTCTGAAGTCATCTCCCACCCCCCGCGCACGCACACACCGCCTAGCCATTTCTCACCTTCTAGCCCAGGCCTCATCTCTCTTCCCGGGCAAAGGGGGCCCAGCTTTGTGCATTGGGCGGAGGGCTGGCCAAGGCCTCCAAAATGCATGAGTGGAACGCAAGTGGCAGCGAGATGGGGCTTCCCGCCCCCATGGGCCAGCCAGCATGGCTGCGGACGCCTCCTGGGAAGTGGCCTGAGACCAGAGGCCGGGACTCTGGGGAGGGCGCGCAGCGGGGCCAGGGCCCGGCGGAACTCCCAAAGTGGGAAAATGGCAGGGGGGCAAGTCTTGCTTTCCTTGGCGCCGTGGTCCCTGTCCCTTGGAACCTCTCAGTGCGTCTGAAAGTGGAATGATGACCTGGAAACGGGAACCGCGAGACAGTGACCTGGAAAAGCACTCTGGGTTGGGGAGGTTGGAGCGCAGCAGTGCAGACAAAGCTGCTCCTGGAGGAAAAGGGGAAACAGAGGTGCGGCGCAGATGGGTCACAGGAAAGTGCACCGAGCTTGTTTTCCCGGGTGTTTAAAATGCAGCCCCAGTTGTAAAGTGTGTGAAATTACGCACTGGTCTCTTAAAGAGTGCCTAATTTATAGTAAATAGCAAGGTCTTTGTAAATGGCTTTATTATGTTGTTTCTTGTTAATTGTTGAGAAAATCCCCATTGTTGAGTGTGAAAGGCTTTATGAGCTAACCTGGTCCTCGGCGCAATCAGAGGGCAGTAAATGGCCGCTCGGCCTCGGAGGCCGGCGCGGAAGCGGACGCCGGCCGAGAGCGCAGCGGCGACCCCTGGAGACGCCGCCTCCGCCGGGGAAGAAAGTGGCGAGGCTCGCCCGGCTTTCACGAACGAGCAGGCAGCTTTGGAACTCGCGGGCCTCCAGAGCAGCTGGCTGAGTGCGACGAGGAGAACGGCGCGGGCCAGGGCGACCCCGGCGGCGAGGGCCGCGGGGAGGCGGACGGCCCAGCGCCCCTCTCCGGTCACAGCCTCGACCACGGCGGGCAGGCCGGCCTCGGCGCCGGCTCGAGCGCGCTGGGCTGGGCTGGGTTCTCGGGCTTTGTCTCCAGGTCTCCGGCCTCGTGGAGCGCGGGCTCGGGCCGGGTCGGCCAAGCCTGCGGAACGCCGGAAAGTGCCGGGCCGGGGGGCTAGAGGGGCTGCAGGCCGAGCGGCCCCCGATGGAGAGCTCCAGACCCCTGCTTGCGCCTCCTCGCCTTTTGTTTAAAGCTTTCCCTCTCCATCTCTCGCTCCCTCTCTTTCTCCCTTTCTCTCTCACGCGCGGTCTCTCTCTCGCTCTCATCATTAGAAACCTGAAATGGACTAGGAGACAGGAGAAATAAGAGGAGCGGTTTGGGGGTTTGTGTGTGTGTGTTTTAACAAGGAAGAGGATTTCTTTAGTCTAAGCTAAGATGTTCCTATCTCCTTTTCCCATCTCCTCCAGGTCTCTTTCCAGCCGGCGGGGACCCGGGAAGGGTCTGGGCGAACAGGCGGCGCTGGGTTCCTCGGATTAACTTGGAGGCGAGGACCCCGCCGGGTCCTGCAGGCCCGAGAGGGCGGGCGGAGAGCGCCGCCCTGGGCTGGGCCCCGCGGCCTCTCCAGGACCTACGACCCAGTGGGTCCGGGGAAAAGCAGCGTCTCCGCCGCTCTGACCGTGCAGCCGGAGGGAGGATAATTCCTCCGTGAGCTCACTGGGGGGAAAAACCTGCGTTAGGTGGACGGTACGTAAGGGTTTGGACCTTAGCAAATGCAAATCACAAGGAAATGTTCATTCCAGTCAGAAAAACCCATGTTCAGCTATCTTCCTTCCCTTCTAAGATGGCCCTCTGCTTGCGCACTCTAGCACTCTCACCAAATTAGCTATTACGTGCAATCCCCCTGGGTTTAAAGCACTTGTTTCGTGGATTCGCGTACAGCCCATATTAACTATGCACTTTCTGCTATTCCTCTTGTGACTGTCCCTGCCTCTTCCTCCTTTGCGGAGAGTATGATGCATTTTATTTTAGCCCAATCGATGCGTGCAAATACTGGGATAACACAACCTACACTTCTGCGATGGAGGGTGTTTTCAAAATTGAGTTTCGGGATCAATACTAAGTCGAAATGCTCCAAATTGCACGAATTCACCAAATTCAAGCCTTGGGCTCCCAGGCCCCTTTCCTGACTGATGAACTCACTCGCGGGCAGTAACTGCGGTTCTACCGTCCCTGCTGTTCAAAACAGGATGTTTTCATCATGTGTATTTGGCTTTCCCTAAAGATCATTCCAGTGCGTTTGGAAAAACACGACCCCAAAACGTGTGGAGTTAAACGCCTGTCAATGCCTTCCATGCGGGTCTGCTGTCACACTTGCGTCGCTGACTGCCATGCCTCTTTCTCTCTCTTCCTAGGACCTAACAGCAGCACCTAAAATTGCCATAGTGGGTGCTCAGAAAACGTTTGCCCAGTTGGATAAATCTTTTACTGGTCAGGGAGCAACCCACTCCTGGGCCACTACTTGACTCGCCCGACTTCTTTGCCCAGAGCCGAGCTGTCCGTATTGTAACACAGTGAGCTCTCTATTCTTCTGCGGCCATGGCTGCGGGGCGGACTGGTGCCTAACTGGGGGAAGGGCAGTGGTTGTCCCCTTACAAGGCACGTTAGGCCAGAGAGGTGGAGGGAGAGGAATTTCAAAAGAGAATTAGGAGAGCCTGCTGCCCGTAGGGGTGTGTGTGTGTGTGTGTGTGTGTGTGTGTCTGTCTGTCTGTCTGTCTGTCTGTCTCTGTGTGTGTCTGTGTGTAGTCGGAAAAGAACATTTCGGCCAAGTACCTAGGACGCTAGGACATCCCTGATTCCTTAGCTCCTGCTTCCTGGATCTTCCTTCAGTTGAGATGACTGGAGCAAGACAGAAAGAGGTGGGGAGTGGCAGGCAGCCTAGAGGATCTGCAATAAGAGCCAGTTATTCATCTAATCAGTGCCATCAATATGTTTGTGTTTGACCCTTTTGGATGGAAGAGGCTTAGCAGTCAATAGACTTAGACCCTAAAATATCGTGGGTCTAGCAGAGAGCAACTGCTCACAGTTCTGCAAAGGCTCTCCGGAGCCAGGACGCTCAGAAGGAAGGGAGGGAAATAGAAGGGAAATCATCTGAGTGGCTGCCCGTCCTCTTCCCCAAGCCATCAAAACAAACAAACAAACTCAAGTCTCCTGGAGACTGGGCCGTTGGACAAGCACATGTAGGATGTAGGGCACCGAAAGGTTGGAATATAGTTTCCATTGTTAGTGCTTGCCCTCTTTAAGATCAGTGTAAGTTAGCTCCAGGAACAACACAACACTTAGGATAAGTGATGAGCAGTAGAGAGGAAAAACAGTATGGAAGAGAGCGCACTAAGCTTAGGCAGCAACCCTCCCGCTTTCCTCTGAAAGTTAGACATGACACAGATATGTAAGAGATCTTAAGGCCACACCTTGGTCAGTAGGCAAGGGTTCCAGTCTCTGAAATGACTGGAAAGGACCTAGATTGTTGGATCTCCCAGGAATAAAGGCACATTTTATATTCATTCTCCCTCCTGTCCCTCTCGCTCTCTCTCTTTCTTCCTCCCTTTCAAATGAATACTCTGATTGTGAGGGGTGCAAATGTGGAAGGTTAGTTTTCTTCCTCTACATTGGATCCAAATATGTAGACCAGTGGAAGGTTCAACTTCCAGAGGCCCAGTAGTCATATCCCTTCCATGAAAAACCTGCATGATATAGTAGGAATCACCATGACCAGGCTTATTTACCTTTCTCCCCTTTTCCCTTGATATTCTCTTTTTTCTCTTCTCTCACCTTCTCAGCTTTTCCTCTTCTTTCCCTCCTCTTACCTAACCCTTGCACCCAGGTGAAGGCTTCATGAGGAAATACCAATATTGCTACTCTACCCAATAGTTAACCAGGCTTTCTCCAGAGGTGGAAAGGGGGTAAACCAATGCTGACAGAAGCAGCGTGGGAGCCTGCAGTGACCCTGAGCTTCCTTGCTGGGGTGAGGGGCCGGGGCTGCCCAGCCTCTTGTGTTGTATGTGCAGAGCTATTCCAGTTAGGCTATAAAAGACAGCGTGTATCTCAAGACCAGGAGAGCTCAACTCTATAAATACATGGCTTTGGTTCTAACATGGAGTACATTGCTAGATGCAAATATGAAGAGATGCTTTTAATCTTTGCTCCAAGTGTTAGATACATCATGTGGCAAATGGGTCTTCAGAAGGCCAGTTTTGATTTTTTCTGTTAATAATAAAGACTTTTAAAATCAACCTTAAACATATATGATTGAGAATTAAAAGGGTATACATCACTACTACAAGTATTTCTTACCTGAATGTAAAAAGAGAAGTGGTGCTTTTCTCTCCCCCCCCCCCCCAAATAAGGAAATTTTTAGGTAGAAGAGCTTGGTTAACATTTGAATTGTTCAATTGCTTTGCTGCTTATACAATTTTAAGAAAATACAGATATTTTAATCCTTGCACTTAAAAAAATCTTTTTACATCTTTATGTACAGTAAATTTAAAGGTAAATTAGGAAATTAGTTATACACTCCTGCCGTCTTTAGAAAAACGACCCCAGAAACATCTACTTTCCCTAAAATGTCAGCATTTCATATTATCTTACACAATTCAGTCTGTGGTTTGTAATTTAACATTACTATTGGATAGGAGGAAAATAGAACTTATTTTGTAAAACTTAAATGGGAAGAAAATATAACTTATTTTGAGACTCAGAGAGGTTGCCAGGGCTTCTAAGATCTTGTCCTTTATATCAATCTCTAGCTGGTTTATCTGAATAGAATCTGATCCTACATAACATGTGGCTGCATATAATATTCTGACACAATGGAAGGATTTCTAGATGAATTGGAAGCATCCTGATTGTGAATTTCCTATCTCTTCCTATTTTGAACCAATAATTTAGTGTATACTCCAAGGGCGATTTTAAATGTGAGCTCCTTCAAGAAAAAAAGAAGTGCAAAAATGATTTTTAAGAGAAAGAAAAGCAGGAAATCTTTTATAAATACTGTTAGGACCATTGATCCCAGTTACCTGCTATAATGTGAATGGAATCATTATGGCTGTTCCATTGACACGGTTTCTTCATTCAGGATCCTGGCCAAAGGAATAGCATGTCAATGTGTAAAATTGTAGCCAAAGATAAGCCATTACAATGGAAATCGCGATGTGCAAAGTCTCATTGAAGCCAATAAAATTGAGTGTAATATCCATACCGCGTTCTCATCTGCTTGCCCCAGGATTTAGTATGCGGCTCTGCATTGAAATGAGATTATGCATATAAAATGCCAATATAGAATACAATGCCCAATAAAACATTAGAAAAGCAACTTACAGCCCATATACATGGGCTTTACTTAAATTTGAACTTCACGTGCAGAATAAGCCACAGCACCATCAGAACACTAAATCTACAAGATGTCCTCACTCTGGTTTTTCATGCTTCTTTCTGCATGAGTCCCCCATGCCCCCTCCTATCCAAACACAATTCTTTTAAGGGCACTCTTCAAATCATCTAACAATTCCCAAAGGGTATTCCAGGAGTCTCTTAAAGTGTCTTTCTAAATTAAAAGGCCCTAAACAATTTAAGTGCATTTTTGAACCAAAAATATCAGAAAGTGTTCAGACTTGCAAACCTATGGGTGTGTAAAAAGAAGAAAGGAACCAAAGAAAAAAACGCCCCCACAGTGGATTACAAGGTTATGGGACAGGTCACTAGGAGAGGGAAATAAAACCGAATGTTAGGTTGGGCTTGTAAATTATGCACCTTTCAGGAAAAGCGGTTTTAAGGTCTCTTCACTCAAGGGTTTTTTTTCCCATCCATTTTGCTATTAATTCTTAACTCTTGGTAGGCAGCTCTTTAATGAGGTTGTTTGTGGCAGGTTAATTTTCTCCAATCTACGGAGCTCCTCATTTTCCCTTTTAAGTGCATTGCTGCCTAGAGCTTTCAGTATTTTCTGTACCAGAAAACAAAATAAACGTGAAGTTGCTGGGCTGGGCTGAGAATTAAAGGCGTGATGTGGACAGAAAAACAGAGTGCCTGGACAGATGGGAGTGGGAGAGTAGAAACCAGGCTGAGTTGAGGGCATGAGGGAGAGAGAATTCGGTCTTAGGAGAGAGATGACCCCGGGAGTGTAATATATTAAATATTGCAGCGATCGATTTCAATACCCCAAGTGGACATGGGAATAAAAATTCACCAACAAGCTGAAGTGATTAGGAATGCTTTGTTGCGAGGGGAAAAAAAATGTGATTTTCTTCAGATCCTTTTTGTTCAGGTTAGAAGAGGCCTCGACAATCCAAGTCTAAGCCCCCGGACTCCCAGTTTGGGATATAACTCCAAAGGTTAGTCATATCTCAATGGTGCTTCTGCATAGTGAAGAGATGGGCCTTTGTGCTAAGAGGATTAAATATCAACCACAATTATGGGCTGGTCACTCTAGGAGCTTGCCTCCCAAATCAGAGAAGAGTACATTTTGGAAAGGCTGCTCCCTTCCTGTGTATTAGTCTTTGTTTTCAGCTCTGGGACAAAGCAGTCACTCTCGCACAGTTCTTTCATTAAAATCCAGGGGAAAATGCACAATATGGTTTACAGAAGGTGGATTCACGACAGCAGGATGTAAAGACAGCCTTTGGTGCTGTGCAGGGGAGAAATATTTTGGAAGTGTCATTCTGTACGAATGTATGAAACTGTCACATGGACAGGCACAAATACCCACTCCCACACAGGATTTGGTTAGTGATTTCAGAATTGGGTGTGATTTTCTGTTCTTTTTTCTACCAAATCCAGCCCTTAGACATTCATGCTATGCACTATGTTTCTCTCAGTCCAGGAATCTGTTTAGGGATTTGGGGTAGTCACTGTGGAGGCTGCTTCGAGCGAGGGGATTGTTCTCAGTCACAGCCTAATGGGCAAGGCCTGGGCTCTTCACACTGGGGACACCAAGTGTGGTGCTGGGGACATACTGTCGGATGCCTGCATGAGCAGCGGCAGCCACCGCAGCTGCCTGCTGCCTCCTCCTTCAGTGTGGTCGCCACAAATCTGGGAAAGAAATGCAGCATCATACAAAGGATTTCTTTAATGAGGATGAGTTCCTCAGAATGATTGGGGGCTGTGGCTGCTGCTCAGGCCTCTCTTTCCCTCTGCCAGATCTTTCCCTACCCATTATATCCTTCCTTATAAACTAGCCTGGGGTTGGAAAGGGCACCCCCTCCCCCCTAACTATTCCCTCTGATAACCCAGAGGCTGATTTCTATTTTACCCTGGTGGCTGAGTGAGGATGGACTGTAAGGTCTGAGTAGGCTGGAATCCCAGAGTCAGCAACAGCAGACACCTGTATATATATATCCCCTCCCTTCTCTGCCATCAGTCTTCCAGTCTTCTTTCATCCTAGTTATCGTTTATGATGACCACCTCTCACTTGGAGCATGGTCCTAGGGACTAGCCATATTTCTGTATGAAGATCTCCTTATCCAGGAATGGTCAAGGCAGGAGAAGGAGCCCCAAGCCTCCCCATTGCCTTTGAACCTAATTTGGGCTGACCAGACCCTGGTTAACACTGAGGTTGGCTGTGCAACAGAGCACTGAGGCTCCATAGCTCGAAATTCCCGGGCTCTCCGTGGGGAGATGACCGGCCACAGGGAGGCCATGTGGCCCTATAAATCTGTTTCTCTCTCTAAAGCTACACGGCTCCTTCCTCTCTTGGGGTTGGGGAGAGTAGGTTGGGTGTATTCAGGTTCAGAATCAAAATATCACTCAAAATGTTACTTTGAGAAGCTAGACTTATTGAAACCAGTTATCTCTTTTCTTGAGTGTGGGAAGGACTGACTTAGGGGTGATTTGGATAGGAAAGAAATTGCTCTGTTTTACGATGGTCCCCCCTTGGCCTTCTTTTCTTCTGCATGGTCCTCACTGTCTTCTTCTTCCTCTCTTCCCTCTCCTCCTTTGCCATGTCAGGAAGAACAAGTAGGTTGAAAGCACAGCTGGTGAGGGGCTGCTGAGGCTGAAAGGAGGCCTGGCTGTGTCTGGGCAGGTGGTCGGAGCGCAGAGATTCCTGCCCTTGTGTGACTGAGGGGTAATTTGGAAAGAAAGAACCTTCTAGTGGGAAAAGATGCTGTGGGTCCCTCTGTCCCAGGTCACTGGGGAGCAGGTTCTGTGTCCAGGGCCTAAGTTCTGGGATCCTGAAAGCTCGCCCTGCTGGAGGGTACCTGTTGCTTGAAGTTGCTTGGGCAGCCTTTGGGCCCCTGCCCTATTGTAAGTCTTGGGGGTTAGGTCTGGCTTCCCCTGGGGCTGCTGGATTCACCTGTCATTACGCTCACTGCCCAGGGACCCTGACAAACCTCCACAATGTGGGTCTGAAAAAAAGGCGCTTAAGGTTCACTGATCTGTGTATAGAACTTTGCAAAACTGCAAATAAGCGAGAAAATTTGTCTATTCTTGGGAAGGGAAATACAAGTTTGCACTTAACGTGGAAGCATGAGAAAAAGAGTTGGGGGCGGGGGGCTTCTGGCCAAAAGCCCCACTGTAATCTCCAGAACAATTTCATTTCCTCTGCAGCACCCTTCTACCCTAGCCGAGGCCTCGGAAAGGTCAGGGAGGAGATGGAGCTTAAAAGCGGGGGTGGGGAAGAAGAGAGGTGGCTAGGCCTAGGCGGGGTCGCAGGTGAGGGCTAGGCCCGGTGGTGAGGACGGGACAGACAGGAGGGAAGGCCGCAGGACGGGGGGAGGGGCAGAGCCACATCTTTTGGAAGGTTTTGGTGTTTTCGAGAGAGGGACTTTTCCGAGGAATTCGCCCGGCCCGCCCCCGGGGCAGCTTGTTGGCGCTCTCCCCCCACCCCTTCTTGCAGAGCAGGTCGCAGGGAGCTCGGGTTTCCGCCGGGGCCCCGCGCGCCAGGCCGCCGGCGCTCCGCCAGCCTCGGCGGCCAGGCCTTTCCCGCTTGCTGAGAAAGGGAAAAGCGCGCGCCCCGGGCCTGCGGGCGGGAGCGGGTTCGTGCCGACGGAGAGCCGGGCCCCCGAAGGAGCCAGACTGCCCCCTGCCAGCTCTATGAACGTGGCCCGGCGGCGCGGGCGGCAGCGGTGTTCCCGGGAAGTGGCTCGGGCGATGGGCGGCCGAGAGCTCCGGTGGTTGCGCGGCTGCTGGGAACCCGCGGGCTGCAGAGAGAGGCAGGCCCCGGTTAGCTCGTCCTCTCCCCTCCAAAGGGGAGGTTGGAACTTTTGAACCCTTTACTTTAAAGTGATTGATCGCGTCCCACCAGAGAGCAGCTCCACCCCCTGTCCCCACCTCCGCCGCCTTCCCTTGTCACCTCGGCTCCAAGCGTGCGCGGAGACGCGCGGGGCGCGAAGGCTGGTGTGTTTGGACATGGAGCCGCAAACGCGAGCATTTGTGTTTGAACGCGCGTCCAGCAGACGCAGCCAGAGCGACTGTCGCGATTTTGGATGCATCCTGATGTGAGAACCCGTAGCGGGAGGGTTGGCTCTTGCCTCCTTCCCCACAGCCCTGTAGGTGAAAGATTCAAGAGACAGCTTTTCCCGTGAAACCGTCCCTACCCGCCTGCCTCCCTACACGGAAGTCCTCGCAGGAGCCGGGCTCCGCACGGGGAGTCTGCAGGGAACTCAGGATGAAGGCTCAAAGCCTCATGAGTTAAGTTGATTATTAATTTGGGCTCCTCGGAGCGAGTAACACACTGAACGCCTTTGGCTTTGGGAATTGTCCCGGAGCTGGAACTGAAGCATAGATGACCCCGGGCTGCCGATGGGAAACGCGAGTTGCGGAGGCTCCCGGACGTGTCTGAGTGAGCTGGGTAGAGCTCCCAGGGCAAAGGTTGGCTCTTCCTCGCCCCCAAATAAATTCTTGGTTAACTAGTGTAGACTAAACACATTAGTATTATTAAATGGGTAAAATAGACGGGGTTGAAAGTAGGGGCATGTCAACTGGACCCAGACCCGGTCATACTTCTCCTCTGGTGACAAGTCAGGGTGCTTCCAGCGCGAAAATAGAAATGTAACATTCAACTGGACGAATTAATTTTTGACGGATTTACGGTATGATTTTCTTTCAAGCTGTATTCATTGGTTCTTTCCATCCGTAGTGCGGTCCAAAGACAGAAATATAAACAAGCTCTGCTTTGCGGAAACCCCTTAACAGTATCTCCCAAAGAAAGATCAAGACACTTTGTGAATTTTCCCCAGATAATGCCTCATATTCCGAATGACTGATCAGAGAACTCCGGTATTGTTAAATAAAATGAGAGGAAGGCGAGTGACGTGGGAGCCGAACAATGGCATTTCTGAATCTGTTTGCTTGATTGACATTTGGGAGCTTCATGACCCCAGGGAATAGGACTCATTACGGTGAATACACCAAAACATCAACCAAGATTAGAACTCTAGATCCTGTTTTAATCCCATTTCAGTCTAAATTATAGTGGGAAAATATAAAATCCAAGAGGAGAGAATTGCTTTACCATACATTGACCTAAAGTTTTCATTGTTCTAAGGGGGAAATAAAAGTGGAAAACCGATATACTTTTAGGAATAGCACTGACAACTAAGTGTAAGGGTTTGGTAGGGTAGGTACTAAGAATATTTATGTGGTATAAAATTTTTATACTTATTTGGGGAGACATACTGGAGAAATATATAGGGAGTTTTTTTGCATGTATGAGAAAAATATAGTTCTCCTCCACTGGATCAAAATTGAGGATCATCAGCCAAGTGATGCTAAGAAATAATTAGATACCTTAAAGGTGGTGTCTAAATTTGCATCATTATTTGGAAGACTTCTCTATTTTGGGGGAGAGTTTTTTTTTTTTAATGTCAAAAGTTGTGTTAACGTGTAAATTTAACCCAGGAAATTGTCGAGAGCTGATCTTCAATTCATGTTGGAAAAACAGAATGTGTTTGAGCAAAGTCTATTTTTAACCACAGAAAAGTGTGAGATAATGTGGGTGCTGTGTTAGGTGGGAGTATAATCTATGGCAACTTCACTATACAAAAAATTTTGATTCTTCAGTGGAATTTATCCTCAAATCTCAGACACTTGAAAGACTGGAAGTCTTAAGTATTATAAGTTAAACGGAACCAACAGAACACAGAAAGACAAAGCTGTAGTAAAAGCTATTGTAGTGATATAGTCTCCTATTTTTTAGTAGGTAAATTACAGCAAGGGGAATGTAACAGGAAGATATAAAAATAGAGAAAATATATTATAAATAATGGAATAGAAGGAGTGGCTTCACAATCTCATATTTTGAGGGATGGATTGTAATGAGAAGCTTCTGTGTTGTATGGGAACCAGGAATCAGAAGAATTATTTATGCAGCAAGAAGGAACAAAAATTAATTATTAGGAGCTCAGTAATCACCAAATAAACCCTGAGCTTTGAGGTTAAAAATAGACGACTATCTTCATGTTCAATTATACAGTATCAATTACTAATACAACTGATGCTTCAGTGTCTCAGGGAGACCAGATACCATCTTCTATGGAGATATCTTGGTATTAATTAATGACTGCTTTATTCTCATTATTCACAAGGAAAAATAGGGGTCGTGTCACATTAAAATTAAGATTATCTTAGTTTATCTGGGCTCTTAAACAAAGATCATTCAAAGTAATTATATTTTGAATTAATAGAGGTAGGCAATTTATCTCGTTATTTTTTGTTCAAAGACAGAAAATAAAGATCAGAAATAAGCAAAGTTTCATTTTGAAGATAGAAAGAACCAAACAAACATGTCTTGACTTTTGCAATATTTCCCTTGCTAAAGGGGAATGAGGGGACTGTAAAAGACGTGACTTTGCAAAGTCAAGTCCTTTTTAAAAGACTCGGATCGAAATTCTTGCTATGCAACAAGGATTCAGGTTTGATTAATTTTCTGCAAGCGACGTGACAGCGGTGTTTTAAAAGATTAATTAAAATTGAAGCGATACGGAGCAGGAATTCAACCTGCAGAGGCGTCCCTGGCGCCTTGGGGGTCTTTGCAAGCGAGTCCCCAGCCCAAACTGCGGGCTTTCCCGAGGCTGAGACGCAATTCCCCGTCTCCTGGAGAGGAACGCGGAATTTGGCAGGGCGCCCGCCTGGCCGCCTGGCATCCCGAGCTGGCCGCCAGCTCTCGGGGGTGGGGACGGGGTGTGTCCCGGGGAACCCGCTGCCGAGGGAAATGCTGGCGCGGCTCTCCACTAGCCAGTGAGGTCCAGGGTCACGCCGAGAGGCCGGAGGGGACTCCAGGAAGCCTCGAGAAGACGGCCCCGGGCCGCGGCCACTTCTCCGCGGGGAAGTGGACACCTACTTTGCGACCCGGCTTGCGCGGAGCCCCCTTCGGGGTCGCGAGCGTGGGGGTGCGTGGATGGCACTCTGCGATGGCTCATCCACAGAGCTGAGGACGTGGAGGGCGAGCAGAGCTGCGGCGCCCGCGCCGGGGCGGGGGCCTGCGGGGCGGTCCTGCCTTGTGGACTCCGACTCGGGGCTGCGGGAGGCCCTGCACCGCTCGGCCGCCCGGCCCAGTCCTCCTACCTCTCCGCTCACTTTGCCGCCCCAGCTTCTCCCCTCCCCCCGCATCCCTGTCCCCTGGCTTCTCTCTGCGACGCCTTTGCCCGAGTAAGAAATTCAGCTGAGCGCAATCGGAACTATACTCCGGCAGATACAATCGCCGCAGCCCCCGGGGGCGCGCGCATTGGAGAGGCGATGCGGGTGGCGCCCAGGAGGCTGGGTGCGGGGAAGAAGGGGGCGTTCGTTTGCAATTCGCCTCCCTAGGGCGTGAGCTAGGGTGTCCCCTTCTGTCCAGTTGGGGGGCTTGGGTCCAGACAGCGAGGCCTGGCTGCCCGGGCGGGCGGGGCGGGCCGCCCGGGGCTCCGCAGCGACACGGTGGGGGCGCGGGCTCTCTGCCCTGCGGCGGCGCCGGGAAACCCCTTCCTCTGCGGCGGGTCCCTGGGGATTCTGGGCGAGGCGAAGGCGACGTGGATTCTCCTCCCCCTCACGCCTGCCTCTCCCACCCTCTTCCCCGAGACCTCGGAGGTGGCCGAGAAGTGGGAAGGGAGGCGGGCACACGGACAGAGAAGGCCTGGGAGCGGGAGATCGCGAGCTGGGGGATTCGGGGTCGGGAAGGGAGCATCAGGGCGCGAAGGAAGGGGCCTTGGGGCGAGGAGGACCCAGATGGAGAGGTGGTGGTGGGGAGAAGCGAGCGAGAGTCCTTTCCCTTCCGAGTGGCGCAGGGGGACCTCTTCCCCGGGGAACCCCCACCCAGCAGCTCCCAGCCTCGAGAACAAAGGGTCTGGGAGGCACGGTCGGGGTCGGGAGCGGAGGTGGAGGGAGGCAGGAAGGCAAGCGGTGGGGGCAGGGGAGGGCGCCTCCCGCATTTCCTCTCGCGGCCCTATGACGGAAAGCTCCCTGCAGCAAACGCCTCACGGAGGCCGCTTCAAATCCGGGAGGGCTCGGGTTCCTTACCTAACGGTTGCCCTCCCTCCCTTCCTCCCCCAGCGTCCCCACCCCCTCTGGGGACCGAGGCCCGGGAGCTGCGAGGCCGGCAGCGGCCGCGGCGCGGGCGGAACCGCGGGGCAGCAGCGCCTCCTGCAGGTGCCGGGCGCCCCCGCAGCCGCCGCGCCGCGCCGACTCTTAAGGTGGAACCGGCCCCGTTCCCCACCCGCGCGTTCGGCTCTCCCGCAACCGTGTTCCACCGGCTGCGAGTCTCCGCGCAGAAGCGGGCCTGACTGTCCAGAACGGTCGGTGTCTGCTGGTCCCTGCTGCTGTCTCCTTAATCCCTTGGCCCTGCTCCCTGCAGGACCTCTCCGGGGATGCCCCGGTATCGATTTCGACAGTTACAGCTGATGATTCCCCGTTGGTTTTAAAGGATGCATAAAGTCACGCGTCAGGGTGGAAAGACCAAAACGGCGTTTTTTTAACCTGAAAGCAAAATTTATTTTCGTTTATTAAAAGCAGAAAGCCAGCAGGAAAGCGTCGCGGAGGGTCTGTCCACGGATCTTTCGGATCCAAGTGTTCGGGATGAGACTGGCCGATCCGGGAATCGCATCCAGCGCCCACACCCCGCAAACTCGTGGGCAGTTGCGGGTGCAAGAGGCCGCGGAGGGGCGACGCGCCCGCAGGAACCCCTCCTTGCGCATCTCCGGCGCCCCAGCTTCAGCCTATTCTCGCCCGGACCCTTGGTTTATTTGGTGAAATCTGGGAACGTGGAGAGGATAGAAGAGCAGTTTTTCTTTCTTTCCTTTTTTCTTTTTAACTAAATGTGCGTGTTAACTCATCGTTTCTTGGATATAAGTGTCCTCAGCGAATTCTGGATTCTTGGGGAAAACCTACGAGCACTGAGCAGGACAGGAACACGCCAACTTTGGTTCCAGTGCCATCTGCAGTAAATTCCTTTGCTTTGCTCTTCCCTCCTCCGCGTCCTGGAGATGGAGGCCCCCGGGGGCTGCCCCAGGACTCCAGCACACCCAGGACCTGGAGCCGGGGAGTAGAGCTGAGGGCGGGGAGGGCGGGGAGGGCGCGGGGGAGGGGAGGCGGGCTGCAGGCCCCGGGCGTGGAGTTTACCTGCACCGTGGGAACCTCCCTTCCCCCGGGCGCGCCGCCTTGGCTCCGCCCTGCGGGGCCCCGCCCCAGGGAAGCCGGGGCTGCTGTCGGGCCGCCGCAGGGGAAGCTCGCCTGCGCAGGTGTCGCAGGGTCACACCCGCCCCGGGGGTTGCAAACCACAAGCGAAAGTCGAGAGGGGCTGGAGCTTTTCCTCTAATCCGTTTTACACTGTGAAAACCGCAAAGCTGTCGCCTAGGCGGCCACTTTTTAATTGGGAGGCAAACAGACGAAACGCCAAAACAAATGCGCAAGCTGACTTTCTTTCCGGATGGTTTTCCTTCTCAACGAAACGCCCGCTCTCTGGTGAAAGGGAGGCCGATCTGCGCTCACGTTTGCTCGCTTCGGGGCCTGGCCTGGGGCGCACGGGAGCCCGCGCCCCCAGCGCGTGGGGCAGCTTGGACTGCACCCCTCTCCCGGCGCTTTTCCCCCAGCCTCGGTCGTCCCCCGCGTCCCTCCTCGCCATCCGCTCCATGCACGCCCCATCCCGCAAGCTCCACGCAAGCTTTCTCGCTCGCGCTGCAGAGCAGATGTGGGTGCTTGGGTGTTGGGGGCTCCGAGCGCGTTGAATTGGCTCTAATTCAGATTCCTCCCGGGGCGGGAAGAGTAGGGGTTTGGGCCGCCAAACCCGGGGCTCGGAGACCTCCAAGCTGACCAGAAGAAGCACTTGCAGTCGCGCTTCAAGTCTCGCAGTTTTCCCTGGGGAAAAGCAGAAGTTGGTGGACACACTGCACGGCGCCAGAGCAAACTCTGAATTTACCGCGCGCCCTGCTGGGGTGCTCAGCCCCTCGGGGGAACCCCAGAGAAGCGAGGAGAGCAGGGAGGTGGGGAGGCCGCCCAGGTCAGGCGGGCCGAGTCCCAGGATTGTGGGTGTCCCCCTCCCACGTTGATCTGTTAAGGGTCCTACGTTGAAAATCATTTTTAATCAAACTGTGTTGGTGGAGATACACAGAGGGAAGGAAGAGAAAAGAAAGGAGACCTTATTTAAAAAGGAAAACTAGGAAAAATGGAGTGGTCAAACTGTGGAGAGGGAGGGAAGGAAAGAAGAATGGAGAAGGCTTTCCTTCTTTGTTCTATAAAAGCCCTAGCACTTTCTTTGAAAATCAAAGTACGGAGAGGCTGTCCTTCTTGGAGCATGGTTATGTAAGTGAGAGACACTGAGCGTTAGTTCACCTTTAAAGCATTTGCTGGGTGGAGTAAAGTTTTTAGAAGGTTCTTTCTCGCCCGGCCCCTGTTTGAAGCTCAACTCATTTTGATTTAAAGCAGATTTGAGATAAAAATTTCAGAAGAGAAACTGTGTGTATACATATATGCAGATGCAGCAGAGTTTGTATTCCCTTTAGTTTATTTCTAAGAGATTCTATAGTAAATTGTATATGATGGCTGGTATATTTTTTTCTAATATTGTATTGTCACCCGAGAGAAGAGTCCAGAGTTATCTTTCTCTCCGCTTCCCTTTAATAAATCTCCTGAGAGAACTCTCATATGATCGTGGCTCTTTTCCTCTCTTTCTGGTTTGCTATCTTTCCCACACATGAACACACAAACACACAATATACATCACGCGCAGACTTTGCCCTGATCAGCCTGTAATGTATGATATATAAATTCATGCCCGTTTTCAGTTTCCCCTGAAGTTTAGAACACTGTCGAGGGTCTCCTTTTGTTCCTCCCCATGTGTGTGCTTCATCAGGGATGTCTGGTAAACCAACACAACAGTCATCTTTGCTTTGAGTTTGTTTGTGATTAAATGGAAAATAACATTAATAAACGGTTTAAATGGTATTTTTTTATAGCAAAGTATTAACAAGTAATAAAATGAACAGTAGTTGTTCCAAATCTTCAGACTGATGGCTTCCCATTGGCAGTCATATTTTGGCAAAAGTATTTCATATTAATTGAAAATGACTAAAACAGTGCATGCATTCCGTTAAGAGAGGCTAACTCACTGAGCTTTACCTCCAGCAGCTTAAACTATCCAGTTCAAATTACTTAAGTAATTCCTACTGAAGGAGGGGTTGGGAAATCAGGAACTGTGGAATAATTTGTGCTTTTGGTCTTTTCATGAAGCTTTAATTAAATCTGATTTCTGTGAAAACTAAAACTAAAACAATACGATAACCCCTTAAGTGGCCTTGTAGAATAATATGCGATTCTTATAAAAAATGTGTGCCCACTATATTTGGTGAAACTAGATGAATACAAATATAACTATTAAGTTGTTTTTCCAGTGATTTTTCTCTCTCAAATGTTAGACATGTAGGACTCCAGAACATGCACTTTAATGTGTTCTGATAATAAGAAAACCGTTGCTGGTTTTCTCAGAGGAGCACAGCTATCTAGGGGCCATGCCACAATCATTAGATCAACACCGTCTTTCCTGTCACATCATCGTCTACATGAAATTCCATTTTAGGAAATATGCAAGAATATTACATTTGTTTCAGAAGCTTGAAAATACAATAGAATTTGAAGTATTGAAAAATGTGATTCTTAGTTGACGGTATCTTAGAAGTTGCAGGGGTATCTCTTTTTGAGATGACTTTAATAATGACACTTTAATAATGTTGCAAAGTAAGGAAAGATTTCAATAGCAGGCAAGATGTGATGAATGGACACAAGGAACAATGAAGCTATTGACAAAACGTGCCAACTTTTAGAATTCTATCTAAATTATTATTTTTCCTTACAGTGCAGAGAAAGACACCCAAGTACATCAATGTTCATCAGATGCAGGGTGATAGAAATGTGAGCGACAATTAATGGACTGTGCTTGTAGTATGATTGTTAGTGTAGGTGTGAGAGTACATGGAAACATTTTTTCCTGCTTAAAAAACGTCTGTGGTCTTCGGCTGAAATAAGGGAAGTTTATAGAAAATTGAGGCCAAGGAAGAGAAGAGGGAAAGAAGGCTGAAAAGAGAATAAAGCAAATTCAGTAATTAAAAAACGATTTGTTTTCTATTTTAGATTTGACTTTCGTCAATTGTTCCTGCCAGCTATTTCGATGAAATAAATGGAATGTCGCTTAACAGGCAGATGCTTTGATACATTTTCTTCTTAAAGGATCTGATTCCTGGCGTCCAAAGGAAACTGGAATTTAAGTTAGTGTTAGAACTTGAATTTGTTCTGCCAGAGTGAAAATTGGTCGCATTAGGCATCAGTCACAGGACTCTTACAGACCTGGCTAAAGCTGTGGATATGTTCTATCCAACTAAGTGACATAATAAAGTCTTAAGTAATGCTAGATGTGCTATGGGAAACCAGCCAGGGGGTTTTAATTTTTTTTAAAATGAAAGTTTCCTGATTTTACAGTCCTCAGAAATCTGGAACAAGTCTAATTAAGGTCATCAGGGCGAGTGAAAGCTTAATGCCTGACCCTTTGGAGATAACATAGTAAGAATAAGTTAAAATGCAAAATGTTCAGTTGTGTGCAATCTTTAGCAAGGATTCATTTCTGGACATTTTTCTGACTCACTTGCCCATACTTCCTTCTCATTGCAGATTTATAGAGCCCTGGGGGAAACCCTTGGAAGAAGTGATATATCAGACAGATATATCCAGAAGCTTAAAAGTTCGTGTCTGACTATATAAATAAAAATCTGAACAATAGCAGCCATAAAAAAGAAAATCAACTGTTCCTTAAATGAACAATTATACCCAATATATTAAGAGGAATGGGAAAAATGTGCACGTTATCCAAAAGTTCACGATTTATTAAATATAGGAGAATTTCAAATAAATTATATTCATAATATACATGTGGACTTATGTATATAAACATAATGATCATTGATAAATTGATTGGAACCCTGGCATGTTCCTTGTATGAAAACTTTTGATAGCTTTCATTAAACAAATCATTGTACATTATAAGAATTTAAAAAGTACTAATGAGAAATAGAATATTAGACTCAATAGAAAAATTAAAATAAATTTAAATTCGCCTTAATTTTTCATAGAACTCTGTTTTTTGTTACTTTTCCTTTTGAGTAGAAAATTTGCCCACTTATTATTTGTGCATGAAGTTCTCCTACATATTTCATTTTACTTACTTGGGAACAAATGTTATTAGCTAAGTTAATAGTACCAAACACAGTAGTCGTAAAATCTCAGAGGTAATGTTTTGATGTGAATAGTAATTCAAATTTAGAAGTATTTATGGATAACTCAGAAAGCTTACTTACTTTAGTTAGTTATTTTCTTATTCTGGGCTCATTTTGTTGCCAACAGATTTTTGACTTCTTTTGACTACAGTGACAGGTAGCAACATTTTCAAGACGTGCAAAAATAAATGTTACCTTCAACAATATTTGTAATTTGGGACTTGCACTCAGCCTGTCCGAGTTCTTTAACAAATGGTTCAAAGTAGAAGAAGGAAGTAGTTTGCATTTCTTTTGCTGGTTAAGAAAAAAAATTGAGGAAGATTCCCCCAAATAAATTTAGGTAGTTTTTAGTTCTTACAAAATATCTGTTGGCGGGGCCGGCTCCGTGGCCGAGTGGTTAAGTTCTCGTGCTGCGCTGCCTCGGCCCAGGGTTCGGATCCTGGCGCGGACATGGCACCGCTCGTCAGGCCACATTGAGGCGGCGTCCCACATCCCACAACTAGAAGGACCTGCAACTAAGATATAAAACTGGGGGGGCGGGGGGGGGGGCGGGAAGAGATAAAGCGGAAAAAAAAAAAAAAAAAAGATTGGCAACAGTCGTTAGCCCAGGTGCCAATCTTAGGAAAAAAAAAAAATCTGTTGGCTTCAGAAATCCTTGAGCAACGAAAAAGGCCCCATTAAAGTTAGTGCCCACCTGGCTATTTACAGGTACACTTTACCAGAAGCTGCGCAGCAGAGCCCAGCTCTGCCTGGGTTTCTCCCCTCCCAGATCCAGAGGAGATTGCTTCGCCCTGGGGGAGCCTAGCTCTTCCCAACAAGGGTGGAAAAAAATGCAGTAGGCGGTTTCAAGCGTGTTGCCCTTGACAGCTTGTCTCTGGGGACTTAATATTCTAGGTGGCAATTGGCCAAAATAGTAGGAGACTTAGGTGACTGCCAAGCTCCGGTAGTGATGAAAGTGCTGCCATAACTCTCTAGAAAGCAGAAGGAAGATTTTTACATTAAAGGAAACTAGAAATGGAATGGCCAGTGGGGACGGAGAACCGCTCCTGGTGTATGTGTATGTGTAGGCGGAAGGATAAACATTTGTAGATTTTTATAACCATCTTATAATAAAGTTATTGGAGAATTGATTTTGTAAAAAATCTTACAGCAAAGCTAGCTGGGAATAGCTTTGTTTATGTGAATATTGCTTTCCTTCATGCTTTAGAAATTGGAATTATATTATTATCAATACTTAACGTTTGTCTGTTCTAGGAAAATAACAGAATGCGGAATCTCAACAGTTGTTTTAATGGTGGCTAGTTCGTCCCGTTCCAGAAGGCACAATCCTTCGCCATGGGACTTTGCTGCTCCCATCCAGACGTGGAATCTCTTCTCCACCCCCTGTAATGCGGGCTGGCCTTTGTGACTGACTTTGACAAATTTGATATAGTGGAACTGATGTTTTCTAGTTCTGGAATTGAGGCCTCAAGAAGCTTTGTGGCTGCCACCTTTGTCCTCTTGGAACGCCATGCCACGCAGAAGCCCGGGATGAAAGGTCAGGAGGAAGACGGAGGGACGCAGCTGTCTCTGCTGTTCCGAGTCCAGCTCCCCGCACCCCACTGAATGCCGTCACACACATGAGCCCAGGCAAAGTTGGCACAAAAAGCACACAGCCAACAGAGTCATGAGAAATAAAAAAAAAAATCCTTGCTGTTTTAAGCCAGTAAGCTTTGAGGTGGTTTGTTATATAGCAATAGTAACCATACTTGTCTTGTTATCTGCAATTATTTCAATTGTATAAAATTGAGAGAGAATTTGTTGACATGGCAGGTGTCTAAATTGTGATCAAATCAAAGAGCTCTCAGTTTTTTTTTTTTTTTTGAGTAAGATTAGCCCTGAGCTAACATCTGCTGCCAATCCTCCCCTTTTTGCCGAGGAAGACTGGCCCTGAGCTAACGTCTGTGCCTGTCTTCCTCTACTTTATATGTGGGATGCCTACCACAGCATGGCTTGCCAAGTGGTGCCGTGTGTGCACCTGGGATCCGAACCGGCGAACCCCAGACCGCCAAAGCAAATGTCCGAACTTAACCTCTGCGCCACTGGACCGCCCCGAGCTCTCACTTTTTTAAGAGCCTGAGTTAGCATATGTGAAGCCACCACGGGGGCCCAAGGTTACTATGTCTGATTGTTATCATGATGTTGATCCCTGAGGTTGGTGAGATTTAAGAAAGTCACATTATTTTATGTCATCCCTACGGCAACGCAGTGAAGCAGGCAGGGTGGTTATTATCTTCATTTTGAAGATGGAGAAACAGGTTCAGGACAGCCACAGAAGTGTTGAGACCAACAGGCTTGAGAATGCATATCCCTGAGGAGATGTCAATGAACCTCATTTTTCTCACTTGGAAGATGAAGGGATTGTATCAGAGGATTCCTGAAGTCCTGTTAGCCACGCCAGACGTCTCAGCCTGGGCCACCTTGACCAGAGCCAGTGGAGAGGAGAAGAGGGTTGAGACCAGCAGGAACAAAAGCTGAGCGAAACCAGCCTGCATGAGGCCTAGGCATCGGGATGTAATGGAAAGCCAATCATTCACTTCATTCATTCATCAATAATTTGCTGAGTCCTTTTTATCTGCCCAGCACTGTTTTAGGCATTGGAGATGCAGTGGTGAAAAAATTCCACAAAGTCCTGCTTCTGTGGGAGTTGTTCTGGAAGGGGGCTTATGAGACCAAGGAAACAAACATGCCAATTTCAAATAGAGATAAGTGCTACAAAAGAAGTGAAAGAGTAACGTAATAACGAGTGATGGTGGTGGGTGTGGAGGGCACCTTGGAGTATGGCCATCAGGGACCGCCTCGCTGAGATGACATTTGACAGCCATGGGTTCGAGTCCTGGTGCTGCTGCTTATTAGCTGTGTGACATGAGACAACCAAGTTACCTCTCTGAGTCTCAGTTTGCTTTTCTGTTAAGTGGGGCTAATTGTAGAAGGTTGTCATGGAGAATCAATGAAGTAATGCGTGTAAAATGTCTGATACAGGTAAGGCTCTCAATAAATATTAATTTCCTATAACTCTTCCCTCTTCCAAGCATGTGGCAAGCTCAGGCGTGGTTCCAGGGTTCTTCAGTGGGGACACTATTGGCAATCGGGTGGGATAATTCTTCACTGTGCAGGACCGCATGTGTGCATTGCTGGACGTTTGACACACCTGGTCCCCACCAACTAAATGCCAACAGAATTTCCCCAGTCATTTGACAACTCTAAAGCCATCCTGTATCAGTTAGCTTTTGCTGAGTAACAAATCATCCAAAACATAGTAGCTTAAAACAAAAAACATTTATCGTTTCTTTTTTTGTTTGTTTGTTTTGGTGAGGAAGATTGGTTCTGAGCTAACATCAGTTGCCAATCTTGCTCTTTTTGCTTGAGGAAGATTGTCCCTGAGCTAACATCTGTGCCAATCCTCCTCTATTTTGGATGTGGGATGCTGCCACAGCATGACTGGACAAGCAGTGTGTAGGCCTGCGCCTGGGATCCAAACTTGAGAACCTGGGCCACTGAAGTGGAGCTGCTGGAATTAACCACTATGCCACAGGGCCAGGCCCTGAGGTTCACTAACTTTTGATCTTCAGCAGATCTGAATGTGGCTAAGGCTCTTTGGCTGTGGCTATTCCTTTTTTTTTTTAATTGTGGTAAAATATACATTACAAAAAATGTATCATCTTAGCCATTTTAAAGTGTATGGCTCAGTGGTATTAAGTACATTCACATTGTTGTACCACCATCACTACCATCCATCTCCAGAACTTTTTTCATCTTGCATTAACTAAAACTCAGTACCCATTAAACAATAACTTCCCATTGCTCTCTTCCCACACCTCTGGCAACCACCATTCTACTTTCTGTCTCTATGTATTTGACTAATCTAAGTACCTCATGTAAGTGGAATCGTGCAGCATTTATCCTTTTGTGACTCGCTTATTTCGCTTAGCAGATGTCTTTAAGTTTCATCCATGCTGAAGCATGTGTCAAAATTTTCTTCCTTTTTGAGGCTGAATAATATTCTATTGTTATGTATACACCACATTTTCTTTATCCATTCTTCTGTTGATGGACATTTAGATTACTTCCACCTTTTGGCTATTCTGAATAATACTGCTATAAACATGAGAGTACAAATATCTGTTTGTCCTTGCTTTTAATTCTTTTGGGTGTATACCCAGAAGTGGAATTGCTGGATCACATGGTAATTCTATTTTTAATTTTTCAAGGAACTGTTGGATGTGGCTATAATTAATCCCAAGATCTGCAAGTTAAAAAGACACGTTATCTGCTCCCCACCTACCTACTAGACACTTCTATTCAAAAAGTGGAAAAACAGGAGGAACATAGCAGTCATTGGTTCACAGAAATTCTTTTTTTTTTTTAGGATTTTATTTTTCCTTTTTCTCCCAAAGCCCCCCAGTACATAGTTGTGTATTTTTAGTTGTGGGTCCTTCTAGTTGTGGCATGTGGGATGCCATCCCAGCATGGCCCGATGAGCAGTGCCATGTCTGTGCCCAGGATTCAAACCGGTGAAACCCTGGGCCACCGAAGCGGAGTGCACGAACTTAACTACTCAACCATGGGGCCAGCCCCCAGTTCACAGCAATTCTGAAATCCAAGTAGAAACAAGTTGCCAGATCTCCTTTCTCTGGGGACAGTTCTCAGAGTAAAGGAATGTTCCTTATTTAGGGTCTGATTCTGCTTTGTGGAGGGTCTTTCTAGTCCATTGTTCTTTGAGGCTTTTAGTTCCACCCTCAGGGATCTTGGCTCTACTTTCTGAGATACCCTATTTTCCATAAGAAATGGCCTGTGTTCATAGCTGGGTAGTTTCCTCAGCCTGCTTCCTGCCCATAGAAATTTAGGGGCTTAGAGAACTACTCGCAATTTGGACAATCTCAGTCTCTTTTAATCTGAGCGGATACAAGTCTCTTAAAAAACATTGTGGGCTTTCTATGTATCAGATTTACAGTCTGATCCATTAGATAAAAGTCACATCCACAATTCTTTTTGAGACAGGCCCACCCTTTAGACTTATTCATAGCTATTTCAGGCCTAGGTCTGCTGCGACCATGTCCTTAAGATTCTTTTGTCTAAAGGAGAATGTCTCCTAGGTACCACCGTTAGTGTTTCTGACTTTTTGGCCGAGGGTCTTATATCTAAACCCTTGATTTGATCTTTACCCTGCAGCTATTTCTTGCTCTGAGAATCTTCTGCTGCCTGGATCAGCTGGAGATGTGAAAAAGTTTTGTTTTCCAACATAAGCAAGCCCTGGATTTTCCATTTCTTCTAAATTGTGCTTGCAATCTATAGTTCCTTCTTTTGCCCCCCGTTTCTCTGTAGTACTTTATCACACACACAGCTAGGATTTAACCAACTGGTACCTTCAACATTCTCCTTGGAAATCGCCTTAGCTAGACCTAAAAGTTATTAGGTACATTTTCTATTTTCTAAGTTACCGCAGGTGACAGTGTTGTCAGTTGTTTTACTGCTATGTAACACAAATCACCCTTTCCAGTCTGCAATGGCACTTTTTCGCCGCTTTTCCACCCTCCACTGATGATCCTTTCACTATTTTTCCAGCCTTTGCTAATGGTTTTCTTGCTTCTTTTCCAGCCTCTACTCTCTGCCCCATCCCCAAACCAAAGCCACATATTGTAGGTTTTATTCTGGCTGCACTTTACTCCCAGTACCAATAATTGTATCAGTGAGAGTTCAATTAGGGCAGCAGAGCCACAAAAGAGCATTATGGAGAGAAGGGTTAATTTTAGGAATTAGAGACATTACACAAATATAAGAGAAACCAGGGAAGTGGAAGTCTGGAAGGAGACTTGATGGATCAAAAGAAGAGTCATTACCCAGTCTGCCTGAACACCCAGAGTGGGTGGACAAGTTGGAGCTGCAGAGGAATCTGAGAGGCCAAGCACTGTTCAGGCCCTGAAGGGAGAGCTCGAGGACCAGTCTTTGGGAAGCTGTTGCCTCTGTGGGTCTGCATCCACACATCTGGTGGTTTACCTGGGGCTGCTATTGGACTTAGGGCCAAGAGTTGGGAAGATGATCTGGATGCAGAAAGAAGGGGAATGATGACAAGCTGGGGCCTGCCAAGCACCTCCGAATCTGTCCTTCCCCTTAGCTGACTGTAGACCTCCTGAAGACAATGGCTGCTGCTTCGCTCCTGCCTTCCAAATTTCACTCAAGTTCCTCTTCTGGCCAGTTCCAACTTGGAACACACAGGGAAGGGGATTCTGGGAACTGTACTTAACCAAGTTGATGATAACACAGTCCAGCACACCTCCCATACATTTTTCCATGCCTTCTGGGGGAAATGGCACCATCTCATTTGAGGTCCATTGTGAGAGGCATAGAAGTACAGAAATCTAGGCATTTATGTGTGTGGGGGGAGTGGAACGGAGGGAAGTGAGGCGCCATGCTATCATGGTTTTGAATGGTTGGTCCAATTCTATTTTCTGTTGTAAAACAGAATCCAGCTTGACTGTTCTTGGTGTCCAAGAATTATCTACAGTTGTGCTTTCTGACACTTGATTTCACGCTAACCTCTAGGCCCATTGTCATCTGTCTCCGTTAAAAATGATCTTATCAAGGATACTAATGGCTTCTTTGATGCTAAATCCAGTGGACACTTTTTGGGTTTTATTGTATTTGATTTTTTTTCCGTGGAGGGGGAGTGTGAATTCTCAACCATTTCCTCTTTCACATTCTTTCTTCCTTTAGTACCGAGGATGGCTTCTTCTGTTCAGATTTCTCTTGTTCGGTCCATCCTTTAAATATTTGTGTTAGGGTTGTAGTACGCAAGGCTCTCTTCTGTTCAGTGGTGTGCTGGAGCCAGCTTGCAGCAGCTCTCAAGAACCAATTGGGCGCATCTCTTCGCAACTCCATGCTCAGTGATGACAAGCTGGTAGTTGGAAATTGGTGGCAGTGGGCATATTTACAGCACAGACATCAGCAAATGCCACAAATCAGGGCTTCTTTCACTGGAGATCCGATTGTTAAACACTTAACAGCACATCACTTTTTCTATTCCAGCTCTTCACACTCTTCCTGGATAATCCATGATTATAGTTTCAAGCACCATCTCTATCACATCTTTCATCTCCAGTTATGATCTGTCTTAGGCCCAGCTTTTCACATACCTTTTGGCTTCCCTTGCCTGTTTCAGAAGCATATCATATTTCTCCTTAAAATAGTTTTTTTTTTTTTTTTTTGCCTTTTTAAAAAATTGTCTGTCTCAGTGAATGGCACAAGCCTTGCCCTCTGTCTCACCCCTCATGTTCGCACTCCTTATTCAAACAGCCATCAAATATGCTCAATTACTACTCCAATTCTTTCTAAATCCATCTGCTCTTCTTCATGCCCATTGCAACAGCCCCGGGTCAGAGTTTCTCTTCCCGATTACTGCAGCAGCTTCCTGACTGACTTTCCTGCTTTTGGTCTTCCCTCTTCCCGATCGGTTCTCTATGCTGCAGCCAGAATGATCTTCCAGAAGCACAACTATGATCACGCCACTCTCTTGTTTAAAACCCTTCAATGGCTTTCCACTGCTCTCAGGATAAAAGTCCCCTTTAATTTACACGGTGCACAGACTCTTTGTGATAAGGCCCTGCTTACCTTTCCAGCCTCGTGGCTTACCACGATTCCCCCTGACATTTTTCATTCCAGCCCCTTCACACCAGAATCTTTCACCTCTGGGGTTTTTGATGTTCGGTGCCCTCTATCTGAATCGCTCTACCTCTCCACTCACACCCCTCATCCTTTAATTTGGAAATCACTTCTTCTGTGTGGCAGAAAGAATGCTATGTGTTCACTAAATCATTTTCTTCCAGAGGCCCAGGAAACTACATGACCCATCTCTGTTGCACTGAGGTGGGGCCATGTGGCTAGTCCTGGCCGGTGGAGTGTAAATGAAAGTCATGTGTGTTACTTCCAGGCCCAAATTGTTAAGCATCTGATGTGGCTTTCCCTTACGCACATCATCCTCTCCCCGCCCCACCCCTGCCCTGTACGCCAGCTGGATGAAGCTAGGGTGGCCTTCAAGTTGGTGTGGTCACAACGTGGAAGCTGCCTGGGGTCCTGAGTCACCTTTGGAGGAGAGTACCAAGATATCTGCCTGAGCTCAACAAAGAATAAATATTTATTGTGTTAAATCACTGACATTTAGGGCTTGTTTGTTTTACCAGCTAGTAATAAATGTCCTGATTAATGCAGTTTGGGAATCTGTTCTCACATCCCTTTTGAGACTTGGCTGAGTACTCCTCTGTCTGTTCCCACAGTGCTCTGTACTTGTTCCTCATATAAGATGCCTGTTTTCTTGCTTCTTTCTGGCAGCTGTAAGCTCGTTGTGGCCAGGGGTTGTGTTTCATTCATGACCGCCTACCACAGCATCCAGCACAACCGTAACTGGCTGGCCAGCTTGCTATGCTATTACTGACACCTTTTTTACCCATTCTGTTAATTCATTGAGGCCGCACATTTGCATGAAGTCCAGAATCTCTCCCTTGAAGCTGTTCTGGAGGACTGCTGAGAAGATGACAGTGTAGGCAGACTCTGAACTCACCTCCTCCCACAGACACAACCAATTTACAACTACCTGTGGAAAATTACCCCTGAGAGAGAACTGGAAACTGGGTAAAAAGAACCCCCCCAGCAAGAGACAACACTGACGGAGGTAGAAGAGCCAGAAATACCTTTCTGAGGAGGAAAAAAACCACATTCTAGCTGCGGGGCTTCTCGGCCGGGAGCAATCTTAAAGTGGGAAGCTTTTCCTGGAGGAGTGAGGGATCTGAGTGGGAGAGCCGTTTCACAATGAGCAGCCTTTGAACTCAGCACAACAGAGACGAGTGTCATAATACTTGGCTTTGCTGGCTGTTAAAACCAATGGGGAGTACCCCTGGAAAAGCTATCGAACACAAGAGAAAGAAGCTGTCCTCACTCCCCCACCAATCATCCAAGAACAACAGGGGCTTATCCACTCCAAAAAGATAAGTTCTGCTCTCAAGCATCAGGCAGAGGAAGAGCTAGAGAACTCCATTGGTCCGTCAGTCCATCGGTCCGTCAGTCCATCCGTGGGGCTGGTGCAGGGCTGCTGCTTCTTAGATCATGGCTCTGTGACCTCACTGCACAAGGGTGGTTCCGCCCAGGCCTGGCCCCCATTGCTGGGATGATGCCCGTGCTGGGACCGACCTCTGCAGAGGCCCACATGTGGGTTCCTAAGGAACAGCTCTTCTAGTTCACATTCCTGTTCAGTCGTTATTCCCGAGTCCGAACCCCTGGGACTAGGTGGCTGGATCCAGAGAGGGTGGCCGTTCTGTTTCACATTCTGCAGGAGCTATTCCTCCTCTGTTGCCTTTTAGGCCCTGATGTGGGATCTGGATCACCTGTGTGGAATTTTCCATTGTGGGGAGTTCCCCTCTGCGGGCTTTGATGTTCTTTGTTCCCACCAGTTCTCAGCCTTCAGAGGGGCTTCAGGGACATTGAATCTCACAGGGAAGGGGTCAAGGTTTGATCCCTTTCCTCCCAGGATGCTTCTTCATCCTCACGCACATTTACATACAGTGACCACCTCTATGTACCGAACTTTAAGGGACAAGCTTGGAGCCAGACTGGTGGCACAGCGGTTAAGTTCGCATGTTCTGCTTCAGCGGTCCGGGTGCGGACCTACACACCACTTGGCAAGCCATGCTGTGGCAGGTGTCCCACATATAAAATAGAGAAAGATGGGCACAGATGTTAGCTCAGGGCCAGTCTTCCTCAGCAAAAAGAGGAGGATTGGCAGCAGATGTTAGCTCAGGGCTAATCTTCCTCAAAAAAAAAAAAAAACCAAAAGGGACAAACTTCTTCAGTCTACAAAAGCTCCTCTTACCCCTTCTCCCAGAGCAGCAGGTACCTGTTTGTTACCTATTTGCATGACTAATAAAGGCCACTCATGGATTTTCCCTGAACAGAAAGCAGATGCATTCTAAAGCGACTTTCTCTGTTCAGTTAAACAAGCAGTTCTCAAACATTTTGGTCTCTGAACCAAATTTTTTTACTCTTAAAAATTATTCAACTTTTATTTTGGGAGTTCTAGTTATCTATATTTACCATATGGGAAATTAAAATAGGGAAACTTTAAAAATACATATTAATGACTTCATTTTAAAATAATAGTAAACTCTATACATGTTAATGCAAATAAAATATATTTTATGAAAATAGCTATATTTTCCAAAATAAAAAGGATTCAGTGAAAAGAGTGATGTTTTACACTTTTGTAAATCTCTTTACTATCTGGCCTGATAGAAGACACTGGATTCTCGTATTTGCTTCTGCATTCAATCTGTTGTGATATGTTTTGGGTGAAGTAGTTGGAAAATGGGGGAGTAGTTTAGTAGCCTTTTTAGATAATCCTGGATATTATTCTTTGATACCACAGCAAAACTTGACAAGTGGTCGTTTCTTCAAATTTAGTTGCAATGTACAATCTGAAATCATATCAAATCCATTGGTCTATTTTGCACTTTGAATGGTCTTTTACCCAGACATAACTTTGTCACATCGTGCATTGGTCACATGGAAAGTACTGGTCCATCAAATTATGTAGGTCTTCCAAATGTTGACCCATCTCGTTAAACAATATGGAAAGAATCACATTTGTTATTATCACCATCGATCTCATCAGAAAACCCTTCAGTATTAAGAAGCAGTTAAGCTCACAGGGCCAGGTACAACTTTTCCAAAATTCTAATTTTTGCTTAAAAAGCTCAAATTTTATCCCTGGCAACCAACACTGTCAGTTGTTTTCCTTGAAGTGACAGGCTCACTTCATTTGTTTTTGAGGAAATGTGCCAAATACCCAAGTCAAAATAATCATGGTGTGTCTGTCAGTTCTTTCAAGTAAAAATGGTGCTTTATGAAAAAGCTGCTAGTTCAACTCAGAACTCACACGATTGCACAAGTGCTTTCCCTTGGGGCAATCGCCCTACTCTAGTTTGCAGCAGAAATGTTTTATTTCCATTTTGTCGCATAGAATATGAAAAAGATGTATAATTAGTGCTGAGATTTAACACAATCAATGATTTTAAGTAAAAGTGACTTTATTTTTACCCATTAATTATCTATCTTTTTTTTTGTATTTTGCTTTTACTGTGAGTGCATGATAATAAAGAATACAATGACTACCAGCACAGTTTTGTGCCACTGCCTTGGTGTGTGCTAGGTGGCCAGCATTTTTACCCACCTTTGCTTTTGTACCATTAGTGCAAATCTAAGTAGTGGAAAAGGGCAAATGACATCTTAGTAACATTATAAAAATAGTTTTGACCTTGCAGATCCCTGGAAGGACCTTGGGGTCCCCCAAGATTTTCAGACCACATTTAAAAACTCTTGAGTTAAATAGTTCTCCTCTTCTTTCTTCCTCTTATTTAAAAAAACTTTATTGAGGTGTAATTGACATACAATAAACTGCACATGTGCCGTTGGCTTCTTTACTTAGGAAAAATCTCGACTTCTGCCTCATCAGGCACATAGCATATGGTAGCACTTATTCCAGCCTTACCACATACTCCCTGCCTCAGACTTGGAATTGGTGATTTCTCCAAGGAATCTTGCTTCTATTTAGTGAGAGATGGTATTTAGAACACAAAATCTCGCTAGTAGGCACGCTCATTGTCACTGGTTTAAGATTGCTTCTAGGTCTTTTGAGTGTTTAGAGCTAGTAGATAGATAGATAGATAGTGTAGGGGACGAAAAATAACTTTCCCTCTACCCTCTGAACTCTTGGCTCAGACCCCTGCAATAGAAGACAGAGTAACAAGAGAAAAACGAACAGAAGTTTATTAACATGTATACCTCATGTATGCATGGGAAATTCTCAGGGAAAAATGAGTAACTCTCAAAGGTGGCTTAGAACTCCAGCTTAAATACCATCTTCAGCTAAAGACAAAAGAGGGAAAAGTGTGGGAGAGACTATGATGGATGGGTTACGAGGAAAAGCACAGTAAACAAGAGTATGATTTGTTATACAGATTTAAGTCCATGCCTTCTCCATTGATAAGGATCTAAAGTTGTCTGCAGGATTAACCTTTGTCCTTCTTGGTAGAGAGGACAGAAGGGACACCTTTGTAAATTTGTGTCCTGCTTTAGGGAGAGGGTAGAGAGCTTTTCTTGCATCTGCTTCTTCTCAATTGCTTTCAGCTCAAAATAATGCTTATGCCAAAGTGGCATATTTTGGGGTGGTGTATTCTGCTACCTTCCAATAGATAGATAGAGTTAAAAATCAAGTTCATATTGGGGTTGACCCAGTGGCATAGTGGTTAAGTTTGCATGTTCCACTTCAGTGGCCCGGAATTCGCAGGTTTGGATCCTGGGCATGGACCTAGCAGCTCTCATCAAGCCATGCTGTGGTGGTATCCCACATAAAATAGAGGAAGATTGGCACAGATGTTAGCTGAATGACAGTCTTCCTCAAGCAAACAGAGGAAGATTGGCAGCCGATGTTAGCTCAGGGCCAATCTTCCTCACAAAAAAAAAAAAAAGAAAAAGAAAAAGAAAAGAAAAGAAAAGAAAAAAAATCAAGTTCATATTAATATTTCCAATTAATTCAAACTTAACAAGTTCAGGATATTTATGTACTTTTATTTTATGAGTCTATCTGTTTTCTCTTATGCTGAAAATCTTGGTACTGAAGAACAGTAATTATTTATTTTCTTGATCCTATAATATCCATGGAATAATTTGTGAACATGTTATACAATTACATCAGTGTTCTCAGTGAAGCATGAGGTAAAATTATCAGCTGAGAGGGAGGGAGCAAGGGTGTAGGAGGTGTGGACACAGAGGAGAAGGCCTAAAGCGGTCCTTTTCAAGAATGGGTAAGAGGATTTGCTAGAATATCTAGTCGGATTGTCTGGCCGTGGATCCCCTATTTGGAATTTGCGGTCATAAATTTAATATGATGACAATTAGCATGGTTGTGTGACTTTCCGCAATCATGGAAGCTGCTCACAGGCAGTCATGGGATAGATACTAGGGTCTAGCCAGGGTTGGGGTTCTCCAGGCAAATGCAAGGAAGGAAAGAGAGGGGCATGAGGGTTAAGGGTATTTTCAGTGGAGTGGTGCTGGATCGCGGACTCGAAGATGAGTGAGGAGGAAAGTGAAATCACGAGGGCAGTGATGGAATTGACAAAATAGTCAGGCCAATGGATTAAAGATCCCCGTGAGATCAAAAACAGCTAGAGTAGGGGATCCAGAGTTAGTAAGTTTGAAGGATAAGAACACGAGGGAATGGTCAAAGGGTGGGGTGCTCTGCAAACACCATTTTGAGGTGGAGAAAGCTGCACGGGCTGATACACGGGGAGGACTGAGAATTCAGCAGAAGTAGGACGTTGGAACAAGAGATGAGGAGAAATGTGTTTTTCTCAAAAATCCCCACAGATATCGGAGGTGGGATCCTTGTCCTACCAAACATGGGATGATATCTGAGTCATTTGAATTTAACTATCATGGTATGGAGTGCGCCCTACAGGCTGCAGGACTGGCAGACATTCAGGCGACTGACTTCTGGGTTACCTTTTGGGATCCTGTCTAGAGCAGTTTGGAGCTCTGGTGCAGGATCCAGATTCAGTCGTCACCCTAGCACTGAGCCAGGAGCACGTCTTTGCTAGGACTACCACCCTTAACCAACTGTCGCTAATAAATTAACATGCACGGAATATTTTGGTTCTTGGACAATAATTCAAAGTCAGAGAACTTATTGAAACTACTTGAGATGGTCCTTGAAGCTGGAGTTCAAGAAAAGTTTTTGGCAGAAGAGAGGATCGTGTATGCAGCATTGTGTGAACTTTCTAGACTGATGAAGACCAAGAAATTCCAGAAATACCAAGTGAGAGAAGATCCTCAAAATTAGCACATAAATCTACAGCCACAGAGTCCCTGAAAGGGGACGGGAGGTCCTTGAAAGCCATGCTTTGATTGATCCACTGTTCTCATGGTGCTGCGCTTGCTGGGCGCGGATCCCATACAGACAGGGCCTACGCTGCAGGGCACGCACGTAGACAGGCCGTGGAGGCCCTGGAGGGGGCCATATGCTGCCAGGAACTGTGGGTACTGGATTAGGACAGAGTTGAGGACTTTGATTTGTGACTTGGCCACACCACCACAGAGATGCTCCATTAGTGGCAGATCTCTGGGAAAGGGTAGTGAAGGACAATGACAGGAGACTGATAGAAATCATACGTGGTTTCAAAGCTTTAGATGCCCCGGTGGCTATGGCTGACTGCTGGGTCCACTGGGGAGACTATGCTCTATTATGGAGGTGGCCGGGACTCATACATCAATGTTTTTGATTGTGCGCTAACTGGAAGGAGAAAAGACCTCTGCATTTGTGTTACTATGAAAGAGAGTTTTGCAACGAGCCCTACAACCGGAACAGGAGAACTCTGAAGGAAAAAAACAGGCTGAGTTAGAGCTGGTGACACAGTGTAGAGGAGGCAAGATTCAGAGCTGAGCCAAGAATCCAGCAAAATCAAGATACCAGACTAGGAAGTGAGGAGGCAGTCCCCTCTGCCCCCAAGAATCCTTGGTGATATTGGGACGGGCATTAGATTTCTCCTTGTGTATGGGATGGGACAGTGAGCCATTTTAATAAAAATATTTTTCTTCGTCTCATTTGTAAATATTTTCTTGCTTTTTCTTTCTTTCTTTCTCTCTCTTTTTTTTTTTTTTGAGGAAGATTAGCCCTGAGCTAACATCTGCTGCCAATCCTCCTCTTTTTGCTGAGGAAGACTGGCCCTGAGCTAACATTGGTGCTCATCTTCCTCTACTTTATACGTGGGATGCCTGCCACAGCATGGCTTGTCAAGCGGTGCCATGTCCACACCCAGGATCTGAACTGGCAAACCCTGGGCCGCTGAAGTGGAATGTACAAACTTAACTGCTGCACCACCAGGCTGGCCGTATTTTCTTGCTTTCAAAAAGTTCTTATGAATTTAAGAATTATTTATATTTATTTATTTTTTGCTGAGGAAGATTCGCCCTGAGCTAACATCTTTTACCAATCTCCCTCTTTTTTTGTATGTGAGCTGCCACCACAGCCTGGCCACTGACAGATGAGTGGTGTGGATCTGCACCCTGGAACCAAACAGGGGCCGCTGGAGTGGAGTGTGATGAAGTTAACAACTAGACCATCAGGGCTGGCTGGAGAATTATTTTTTAAACTAACCTTATTTTTGGAACAAGTACTACGACACGTGGTATGAAATTCAAAAAGGAAAAAGAGTATACAGTGAAAAATAAGCATCCTTTTTTCAGTTTTCTAGCAACTCAGGCCCCCATTGTTATTAATTTCTTGAGTATCCTTCAAGAGGTACTTCAAACATTTTTATAAAGATGTAAGTTTATACATTTTTATTCCCTCAAACAAATAGTGGCATATTTGATCTAGTCTTCCTCACATCTTTTTTTTTTACTTAATGATGTATCTTGGGTATATCTTTTCATATCACCACGTATAGAGCACTTTAAAAAAAAAAAATTTTGGCTGCATAGTATTTCCTGGTCAGAAGCACCACTTCATTAATCCTTTTTAAAGGAAACTTAGATTTTCTCATATTTTGCTTATAGATAAAGCTATAATAAATATCCTTATACAATTTTGCAGATGTGCTAACATAAGTCCCTAAGAGTGGAATTGCTTGGTCACATATACATGTGCTTAAAATCTTAATAGCTATTGTCAAATTATTCTCTATACAGGTTGTACCAATTTGCCTTCCACAGGCTAATTTTAATCTTGAAATACAGATTGACCCCAGATGACCAGAGGGCTTGGGGTCAGCCAGGCAGCTGGATTTGGGGTCACATACAAATAACCTATCTGTTTGGTATAGCTTAGGGACCTTTTACATCTGTGGGTCACAGCAGGTGGGTATTGGGTATCTTGACCTTACTGGTTGCATATCCTCTGTCCACCCTTTAAGCTTCTTTCGTTCCTGCTTTATGTGTTTCCCTGGGTGGTGTCATTCCCTCTATGGCTTCATGCTGCACAGATGCCTTCTGGATCTATATCTTCAGATGCAAACGCATACACTCTTTGTTCCCATTTGTATACTATTGAATACACTCTGCGAAAGCCCAGAATGGAGACAGGAGTAAATTTTGATGTATTTGAGGGAAAGTGAAAGGCATGTTCTATCCTCCATGAGGATGGAGTGATGGCATAAGCTTCAGGAGAAGCCGCCGACTAGTCCAGACTGAGTAGCAACAGTGCTCACATTTTGATATCTCGGTTTCGTACTGGAGGGTGAAAAATCATAACCCCAAAGGCCTTAGCGAGAAAAGGGAAATAAAAGTAGTGACGACCACTACGGTAGCTTTGTAATGGGCTTCCTAGGTTCCAGTGTCTTCCTTGACAATCCATCCTCCATCCCCCTGTGACTGAGAGTTATCTTTCTAAAAGGGAAATCCTATCCCCAGCCTGAACGTCTTGTCTTTGTGGCTTACAGGATAAAATCTAAGTGATTCAGCACGAGGTCATTAGAGATCCGGAGTCCTGCCTTCCCTCCGAGCTGCACGTTTTTCCATTCTTTCCTCCCACCGCCTCCCAGCTGCCCTCATCCTTGAGTGCAGCAGCTACACTGAACTTCTTACTGTTTGAAGGCTCCTTTTCCTTCCTGGTTGACTTGCTGAATGGAGATCTGGTTGAAGGGTAACTTCTTTTATGAACTCTTTTCTACTCTTTCTCATAAAGAACACTTGAGACGGAGGCAAGCACTTTCTGTGCTGTCAGGGAAGTGAGTCCACACTTGTATTATTGGGCTCATCAACGGTCATCCAACTAGGCCTGCTACCCTGCTTGACAGGCACTCCCCTGAGGGCAGGGTCCAAGCGTGTTAGTCACCTTTATAGTCCCAACAACTCACATGCCTGGCACATATTAGGCGCTAACTACAAATTTGTTGAATGGATGATTGAGACCCACAGCCTACAGTAGGAAATGTGATTTGGGGCAAATCCTTTATTCTCACCTGGAATCAGTACTGTTTATTTGTAAAAATGATCCCTTCCTGTGTTAAATTTTTATAATCCTAGCATGATAGATAGGTGTCACCTCTTTTTTTCTTTTTTTTTAAAAGATTTTATTTTTTCCTTTTTCTCCCCAAAGCCCCCCAGTACATAGTTGTATATTTTTAGTTGTGGGTCCTTCTAGTTGTGGCATGTGGGATGCCGCCTCAGCATGGCCTGATGAGTGGTGCCATGTCCATGCCCAGGATCCGAACTGGCAAAACCCTGGGCTGCTGAACCAGAGCTCATGAACTTAACCACTCGGCCATGGGGCCAGCCCCATGTGTCAACTCTTGAAATTAAAAATTAAGAAGTATTATTTTTACTTTTTTTTTTTTTTTTGCTGAAGAAGATTCGCCCTGAGCTAACATCTGTTGCCAATCTTCCTCTATATTTTTGTATGTGAGCCATTGCCACAGCATGGCCACTGACAGATGAGTGGTGTAGCTTGGCGCCTGGGAACTGAACCTGGGCCAATGAAGCAGAGTGCCCCAAACTTAACCACTGGGGCTGGCCCTATTTTTACTGTTTAAGTGACTATAACCACACTTCATTAATATGAAATCTGATGGGCGGGCTGATTTGTTTTCTTATACTGGCTGGCTATTTCAGGTTTGCTGTATTGCTGGGCATGAGATCTGCCATACCACAAACAGAGAGCTTGGTGTAATTGCATTACTGATTCAAAGCACTACCAGAACTCTTTCAAAGTATGTGAACGTTTGTCTCATATTTTTCTGGTATTTTCTCCTTTGAAATTTTTTTCCAGCTTTAGTGAGGTATGATTGACAAATAAAAATTATGTTAGCTCAGGGCCAGTCTTCCTCAGCAAAAAGAGGAGGATTGGCAGCAGTTAGCTCAGGATTAATCTTCCTCAAAAAAAAAAAAAAAATTATACCTAGTTAGGTTGTACAATGTGATTAAAAAAATTTTTATTGTGGTAAAATTTGCATAGCATAAAATTTACCATTTTAACCATTTTTAAATGTTCCCCCTTAAATTTTATTGGTAAATAATTCAAGGATGTCATTCCAATTTCCCCTCAAAACATTCAATAATGTATTGAATATCTATCTATATGAATATATAAATTTTCCCTCCAGACAGTGGAAATCTGCATATTGTTCAAGAGGTTCATCACTTAGAATGAACAAGTCCATGATGTTTCCGCCCATTTTGTTTGAGAATGCAATGACAATGCCCAGTCAAACCTTTATAAAGACTTGAGTACTTTGAGCAGAAAGACTTGAGGTCACTACTCAAAGCCAAGATAAGTATTTTGATGAGGAATAAAAGATTAATTTTAAAGGGTGTGAGAATAGTTTGAACTTTAATTGGGTTTCAAAATAGCCTTTCAGCTTCTTTCTTTAAATTTTACTCCTAAATTCTGCATATACATATACACTGATAGGAAAAGTAAATGCAATAATTAAGTCATCACATTTCGAATTTCTGTTTTCTCTCTTACCCAGTATAACCCAGGTTTCAGAAAAAATTATCTTCTTAATCAGTTTTGTTTATCATGAGAAGTCACATTTTTAAGAGTGAAACAGCTTTAATAAGTACTAGTCCACGATCAATCTGAGAAGGCATTCCAACGTACAAATGTTCTCGAGCTCTTTCTGGAGTGTTGTCTTGCTCTTCAGGTTTAAGCAAGGCACGTTTCTTCCTTTTCATAGCCGGAGGATGTTCGAGTAAACCAGTTCAGCTGTTTTCGTATAAAATGATTTTTAAAAATCCTGGTGACCTTTTTCTGCCCTCAAATAACTTTAAGAACAGTTGGACGTAAAAACTTCAAACTTTACATATTCATAGCTCTCTGAGGAATACAATCATTGTTAGTTTGAGAAAAAGCTTAGTATATTTTTGAGTTGGAAAGCTCTAATATTACATGTTTGCACATGCTTGGTATGTAACTCTTAGTCTGCTGATGAAAATTGATATGAGACTTTTATTGCATAAGTGTAGATGCTGTGTTTTTTTCTTATTTACCATGTCATAGGACTTACAAAGGCATATGGAATTCGTGCTGTAACCTTTATATTGAAGTTAAAACTTTACATCTGTTCAGCAATATAAAAACAGAGATCCCACTTCGACATCGCAGAAGTCATAGACAAAATCTTGCCACAGTGACTGCAAACTGATCTTGGCTGCATCCACATCCCATCAAATGAGGCTTGAGTGTTCTGGCACTCCATGGGAAAGGGGTTTTTTTTTGGAGGCTCCATAAAAGATTTTCACACATTCTAGATACAGCCCTAAGCAAAGACTGTTGACTGCTAGCGTGGTGAGGCTTCTGACACCTGGGGTTTAAAAACAACTTCCATCCGAGTTCCATTTAGAACGCTGAAGAGGGTTATTTCCTCAATGCCTCGTATGTAACCCCCTGAATGTTTGGCTCCCATCCAAAGTGCAGGGCTTTTGTGTCATCTTCTCCTCTGGTTTAAGTTCCACATTGTTCTACATTTCCTCTTCCCCATTCATCTTCCAGCTGTTCTGCTCTGATCTCTGGAATGTCTTCCATCACAAGCAAAACCCTTGTATCCTAAGCCTCTTTCTGGAAGGCTTCCTCCACCTACTCAAAGAGATGCTGCTCATTCTTGCTATATCCCGTTCAGTTGCTGGCAGTGTTATTTTCCTGGTGGTCTTCATCCCTGTAAAAAACTTCCTCATACCAAAATAATAAAAGAAAATGAAAATAAAAACTCTCCCTAACCCCCAACCAAAAGATAAACATTGCTGTATTTTCAAGTATATCGTTCAGAACATGTGTTGTGATCATACTAGATGTATTTTTTCCCCACACAACAATATACTGTAAGTTTCTCTTAAAAATTTTTACTGTGAATTATTTCAAAGATATATAGAAAAATATAAAGAACACTTGCATATCCACTAGCTGGTTTTATAAATTTTCATAGACAGTATACTGGATATCTTCTGCTTGTCACTCCAGATTCATTCTTTACCCTTCTGCACCCTACAGAGGGCCCCAGGAGTCTGGCTAGTGTGGACTGATCCACTGCCCTGCTCTCTGGCTTCTGGTTGGTTTGGCCCATGGGTGGAACCAACAGGTGGAGATTGAAGGGTGGGGGGTGAGTGAGAGCAGGGCATTTATTCCTTCCAATCTCCAGCTCCGTCTCTGCTGGGTTGTTGCTTGTTGGCTGAATCCTTTTACAGCTGTCGCCATAGCTACTCTCTGTCTGGGTTCTGATAACCTCGTCATGCCTGGGGTTGAAACAGTCCTCTCCCGTGATTAGCCCCAGGATACTGGACTATCCCTTGTCGGTTTCCTCAAATACTGTTTACAACTGTCATGGGTTCGATTATATCCCCCTAAAGTTCACATGTTGAAGTCCTAACTCCCACTACCTCAGAATGTGACCTTATTTTGAGACAGAATTTTTACAGAAAGAATCAAGTTAAAGTGAGGTCATTAGGGTGGGTCCTAATCCAATTTCACTGGGATCCTTCTGAAAATGAGAAGTTTGCACACAGAGACAGACACACAGAGGGAAGATGAGGTGAAGGCACAGGGACAAGAGGGTCAACAACATGTCAAGGAAAGAGGCCTGAAACAGATCCCTCTCTCACAGGCCTCAGGAGAAATCGACTCTGCCAGCACCTTGGTTTTGGACTTCCAGCCGTCAGAACTGTATAACTTAAACAAAGTTCTGTTGTTTGAGTCACCCAGGCTGTGACAGCAGCCCTAGCAAACTAGCACAGCATCTTTATAAACAGTCCCTTCATTTAACAGTGTTTAATGATCCAGTTTGAGCGTGATATCTATTTCTTGTTGGAATTGGACTGGACTAGCTCTATAATCTATGAATCTATCGATGCCTTATTGGCTTCAGATTTTGTTTTTTCTGTTAAGAAAGTGAACACTGCAGATTCATGAACTGCTTTCATGTCAATAAATATGTTTCCACAACACTGAACATACTTAGGAAGTCCGATCCGGGGTCCTGCTCTAACATCAGCTCACACCTAGAGCATTTCCACCCACATGGACCTAAGAGTCCTCCCGAGCTCTCTGTCTCTCCAGGATGCTGTGATTTATTGGTGACTTTGCCCAAAATCATCCGTGGAATCACTTGGGAGCAGTGCCATTTCTGTGCATATGAATGTTTTTATCGCCCCCAAAATTAGACCAGTAAGCAATTGTTGGCTTACTGACAACCAACGCATCTGTTTTGTGGAAATCTCTTTTATTGTAAAGAGGCAATGTGTTTGTCTTAACATTGCACCTCAGACCTTTTTATTTCCCAATTGCTATTTCTTTATTCGTTCCCAGTAATTCATTATATCTTTTTTCTAAGGAATACCACTAAAGAAGAGGAAACTTTCGGTGTTCCTGATTTATAAAGGGAACAAAAATGCAAAAAGCTTTTCGCTGGAAATACCCTATTTAAAAAAAATATAAATAAGACCCTCCTCTGCCAAATTGAATCTTAACAATGGCAAAGGTGTTGAAACCAGGTTCCATACTCACTTACCTATCTTGCATAATTAACAAAGCAGCTCTTTCAAACAGAATTAACGAAGAAGAATGAACAGTTTAGGAAAAAAGAAGTTTGAACAGCCTTGGGGAAAATATAACTAGAAACTGAAAATTCATTCCATATTACATTCTGAGCTACTGAATGTGATTCAATACATGGGAGAGTGGCCTGCTAAATCTCTTCAACCACCGTCCATCTTAAAACACGGCCTGACAGCAATGCTTGTCACTTAGGTTACTATTTCAATGTGGCTTTCAAGATAATATACTGTACATTTTTTAATAACATTTAACATGTTCATCTCCCTTTGACCGAGCACTTATAGCAAAATTATTAGTGCTTATGGCTTGTTGCAGACAGTATTTATACTGCTTTCCAGAAGCCACTTTTATCTGTTGAGAAAAAAAAAAATCCCACCGTAGGATTTCCAACCTTTTAGGCTAACGCCTGACTCTATTAGCTCCTAAAGAGAAGAACCATAAATAATCTTCCCATTTTACATTCTATGCTTTTAGCTAAAGCATTAATCACAGAGGGTTTTTTCGTTTGCCTCCTGAGAAAAACCAGTCTTAGAGTTTGAAAATTTGGTTTACGAAATATGGTTTTTAGGGTGGGCAGGAGTGGGGGCTGGATATAGAAAGAAGAGGGGATCTTTGCTTGGCTTTATGAGTAAAAACTTTGGGGAACAAATGGGCTTTTTTGTTCCCAGAGCCAGATAATATCTCAGCGAGCTCCCTAGTAATAAATTTGGGGGGGGGGGGGGGGAGCGTATTAACTCTTTCAGGTCAGAGGGTGCCATTTTTTTATCACAGTAAGAACGTCCTTGAACCGTCCTGTGGACCTGAGCAGTCCATGTGGCTCCAAAGAGCTTTGTGTTGAAGTCTACCGCAGGGGGTAAGGTTCGAACAAGACCGAGGCTGATTAACCGTGTTTCTCTTTACATGAACCTTCTCTGAAATTCACGTGCATACAACATAATTATTATTATCATTATTTTACTTGTCATTGAAGTGACAGGTGTTCTTGGATATATTTCATTCAGTAAATAGGCATTTTCTTTTTCTTACAAGGTAATCATGGGAGAGCAGTTTTTAATACAATTCTTGATTTCTCTCTTTTTTTCCCAAAGGCGCTACATCATCCTTAGGAGTGAACATGGCAGGGCTTGAGGGTACTGGTTCTCTTCTGTCATTAACTCCCTATGTCATTTGCTTCTTGAACTAGGTATATGCTAGGTCAGTAACTCATTTCCGAGCCTTGAAAATTGCTTGTTTCATTTGATTTTACCTACTGACAGAATTTGCCTTTTAATCTTGTTAACGCTTCCATACCACTTCTGATTTGTCTTAGGTTAGCTCCGACTTTTAAGGACCAATTTCGATAGACTCGGATTAAGAGCAGTAATAATTTACTAAATGTCAGTATTATTCATCCTTAAGTATATCTGGTCTCGAAGTCTCCAATTTCTGTAACGGCTCTAAACGGGAATAAAATGACTAAACTACCACATATATATTTTTCCTTTGCTTCTTAAAGTTTCTTTAAAAAAACAATATTTTTTTTTTACTTTTCATGAATCTCAAACTTTATCTCAGTTTTTTTTTTTTTTACTTTTTATTAGGATTAGGATAGTTTACAACCTTGTGAAATTTCAGTTGTACATTATCGTCAGTCATGTTGTAGGTGCACCCCTTCACCCTTTGTGTCCACCCCCTACCCCGCCTTTCCCCCAGTAACCACCAATCAGTTCTCTTTGTCTACATGCTTAACTTCCACCTATGAGTGGAGTCATACAGAGTTCATCTTTCTCTACCTGGCTTATTTCACTTAACATAATACCTTCAAGATCCATCCATGTTGTGTGAATGGGACGATTTTAACCTTTTTTATGGCTGAGTAGTATTCCATTGCATATGCATACCATATTTTCTTTATCCAATCATCAGTTGATGGGCACTTAGGCTGCTTCCACATCTTGGCTGTTGTAAATAATGCTGCAATGAACATAGGGGTGCATGGGACTTTTGGAATTGCTGATTTCAAGTTCTTTGGGTAGATACCCAGTAGTGGGATGGCTGGGTCATATGGTATTTCTATTTTCAATTTTTTGAGAAGTCTCCATACTGTTTTCCATAGTGGCTGCACCAGTTTGCATTCCCACCAGCAGTGTATGAGGGATCCTTTTTCTCCACAGCCTCTCCAACATTTGTCACTTTTTGTTTTGGCTATTTTTGCCATTCTAACAGGTGTAAGGTGATATCTTAGTGTAGTTTTGATTTGCATTTCCCTGGTGATTAGTGATGATGAGCATCTGTTCATGTGTCTATTGGCCATCTGTATATCTTCTTTGGAGAAATGTCTGTTCACACCTATCACAGTGTTTTAACTTCAGTATCTCTTTGATCTCATTCTATTCACCATTAAGCTGCTATTCTCTCATCATTTAAATATTATTGTCTCTAAGAGATTCAACTTAATTGATAAGTAAAATAAAATATTCTTTCCATTATGAAAAAGTGTATTTTTTCTTTTCTGATAGTATGAACTATAAACTCCCAATTTTCCTCCTTGCCTTGGCTACATGGGTACTTAGAACAAAATGTTGCTCTCAATTCTTAGAAGCATATTTTCTCTTTCCTTAATCCTGATTTCCTTTCTTTAAGTTTTAAAACTTATTATAGGTATCTTTGTTATTCAAATCATTTTAAGAATGTAGTGGGTTACACATAAAAACCTTTTCTATAGATAATTATGTATTTTTCCAAAATCTGTAGATCAAGAAGTATTTATTGAGCTAACGTGATGTTGTAAAAACTATATTTGGTGATCTGAGGAATGACTTGCTTCTCTAATGCTTTGGTAGAAAGTTCCCTGGCATCTTGACAAAACGGGGAAGGAGATGGGAAATACTGAAGGGTTAATGTTGCCCAGTAGATTAATGGAATGATGACTCAAAATGGAAATTAAGTTAAGGTATAGGAAAAAAAGAAAGTTAAATCTCTTCATTGACTGAGACTATAGATTAAGATTTATGCCTGCTGTATATAGAATCCAATAATGTTAGTGCTAGAAAAGGGGACCATAAAGGTCGAATAGTCCCATCTCCTCATTCTGTATTGATTCCCAGTGATGGGGTTCCAGATATGCTACCTCAAAATACGGCACCCTGGGGGCTGGCCCCGTGGCCGAGTGGTTAAGTCCGCGCGCTCCGCTGCAGGCGGCCCAGTGTTTCGTTGGTTCGAATCCTGGGCGCGGACATGGCACTGCTCATCAAACCACGCTGAGGCAGCGTCCCACATGGCACAACTAGAAGGACCCACAACGAAGAATGCACAACTATGTACTGGGGGGCTTTGGGGAGAAAAAGGAAAAAAAAAAAAAAATACGGCACCCTGGCGTATTGAATATTTTAAGCTGAAGGAATTTGGGAAATGGCAGATTCAGGAAGATTGCTCTGACTTCCCCTCACTCCCCTAAGGCAGGTTATGAGACCCATGGGTAAGGGGTACCCTCACTCTAGCCCAACCAAAGGAGCATCCTTATCTCCAAAGACAGAGGGACTACGAGAAGAATTTGAATAAACAGGGCTTGCTAAGTTTCCCCCAGTTTGCTAACTCTGGGTCATTCCTTTTATCCTGTCATGTTTTCCACAACTTTCCATTCTTCATCAAACCTAACATAAAAATGCTCGTGCTTAACCACTTCTTTGGATCTTCATTTCCTTATGAAGGCTCCTGTGTCAGGTAAAACCTATATTAAATAGATTTGTATGCTTTTCTCTTGTTAATCTGTCTTTTGTTAGTCCAATTTCCAGGGCTCCACCCAGCGAAACTATTATGGGGAGAAGAAGAGATTTTTCTTCCCCTACGCTCTCTCTTCAAACATTTTAAACATACAGATCTTCCTCCACTTATGACAGGGTTATGTCTCGATAAACCTACTCTAAGTTGAAAATATCGTAAGTCAAAAATGCATTTAATACACTTAACCTACCAAACGTCATAGTTTAGCCTACCTTAAACATGCATAGAACACTTACATTAGCCTACAGTTGGGCAAAATCATCTAACACAAAGCCTTTTTTAGAATAAAGTGTTGAATATCTCATGTAATTTATTGAATACTCTACGGAAAGTGAAAAACAGAATGACTGGGTACAGAATGGTTGTCAGTGTGTTGGTTATTTACCCTCGTGATTGCATGGCTGGCTGGGAGCTGTGGCTGGCTGCCCGTGCCCAGCATCAAGAGACAGTCTAGCACCACTAATCACTTGCCTGGGAAAAGATCAAAATTTGAAGTATGGTTTCTACTGAATGTGTATTGCTTTTGCACCATTGTAAAGTCAAAAAATCCTAAGTCGAACCATCGTAAATCGGGGACCGTCTGTGCTTATTTTAAACTATCTTTTAAAATCATTTTACTAAGACTAGCTCTTGGGTGTAAATGGTCACCTTTGTCCTGTCTGCTGATGTTTCCTCACGGTGGTTTATTTCCCGGGGTGTTTTCTGATTTTTCGCTATGAAGTAGTCTTTAGCAGGGATTGTTTAGTTTTCTACAAAACTGTCTTGCAGGCTAGGTTGTTCTACTGGAATAAGCATATAATTAGGAACAATCAGGATTTGGTTCTGACATCAGGTTTCTCACTTCTGGTTCTGCATATTTGGACTAATTGTTTGACCTTCTTAAACCTCAGGTATTGCTTCCCCCTCCCCTTTTTTTTTTCTGAAGATTGGCACCTGAGCTAACAACTGTTGCCAATCTTCTTTTTTTTTCTGCTTTATCTCCCTAAATCCCCCCCGTACATAGTTGTATATCTTAGTTGCAGGTCCTTCTAGTTGTGGCATGTGGGACGCTACCTCAACATGGCCTGGTGAGCAGTGCCATGTCCCCGCCCAGGATCCAAACTGGCAAAACCCTGGACCACGGCTGCCGCGGAGTGCGCACACTTAACCACTCGGCCATGGGGCCAGCCCCCTCAGGTATTTCTTCTCAGGTGTTTCATCAGCAAAATGGAGATTATGTAGAATGGTTTCTATGAGTATTAAATAAGGTATCTGGCACCAATAGACTCAATAAATGGTACTTATTATTATTTGGATAAATACTTTATGAGGTGAATGTCCATTTTGAGCAAAGTTAAAAATGTCACGTCCTTACAGAGATCATCTTTGACCCTCAATCTAAATTAAGTTCCCCGCTTGCATTCTCTCATAAGGCTCTGTGTTTTCCCTTTATAGCATTTGCTGCTCTTGGTAACCATGCATTTTTTATTTCTGTGACTGTTTAACAGAGCGCTTGCAAACTCAGGGCTGAGTGAGGGGATCGCGTGAGAACTGGGAAGGACTCCATGTCTCTAACCAGGGCAATTCCCACTTGGATCTGCCAGTTGTTCTTTCGAGGGAGCAAGGGACTCAGTGCTACTGGATTTTCCAATTTCTCATCTCACCCAGAACTCTGACTTTTTATGGGAAATGTGCTGGTTTTAAAATGTAGGGAAATATTTCAATTTAAAAACGACATTGGGTGGGCCAAACAAAGTTCATCTGTGGATCTTAATAGATCTGAAAGCTGCCAGTTTACAATCTCTGGTTCATATCTGTTTCCATGACTAGTCTGTGTTATGTTCACTACTCTTTGTGCAGATCCTGGTACAGTAGAGACGTTTAGTAGGCACTACATGTTTACTGAAAGGATGAGAAAGAAGGAAGGAAGGAAAAGAGAAAAAGAGAGAGAGGAAGAGAGAAAGAGAAAGGAAGGAAGGAAGGAAGGAAGAGGGGCTGGCTTAGTGGTGTAGTAGTTAAGTTGGTGGGCTCCAATTTGGCGGCCTGCAGTTCGCCAGTTTGGATCCTGGGTGCGGATCTAAGCACCACTCATCAAGCCATGCTGTGGTGGCATCCCACATAGAAAATCTAGAAGGCCTTACAACTAGGACAGACAACTATGTACTGGGGCTTTGGGGAGAAAAAAAGAAAAGAGGAAGATTGGCAACAGATGTTAGCTCAGGGCCAATCTTCCTCACCAAAAAAAGAAAGAGAGAAAGAAAGAATAAAAAACTGCAGTTGATTACTTTTTTTCTCTCTGTGAAGAATTATATTGGAAAAATTGCCAATAATGAGAATATTAGTCTGAGCCAAGGTGATAGATTTCATATCTAGGAGTTAGAAGTTAGTTAATATAATCTAAGAAAGAAAAACCATTCACTGCTTCTCTGTATAATTTTTAGGGAAAAACAGAATTATGAATTTTGTAGGTTTTGTAACTAAATGTTAATATAACGAAAATGTTTCGACTCCCTCAGACGCAAAATTTGCCCTGTGTAAGTATTGTATTGAACAGACTGTTGGTTGCATATTGTCAAACCAATTTTTGTTTGCTGGGAAATAGAATTTAATCTCTGACCTCAAGTGTTATTGTGTAATGAGCTCATCAAATACATCGAACTGAGGATTTCCATGGTAGCATGATTTGTGTACTGACTTGAACTCTGGAAGTCATTGCAGCTGTCATTTGGTGAAAAATAGGGAAAAAGAGGCTTTGGGGAGCTTAGATTTCTAGAGCCAATGGAAGGGGGAAAATCTCAAAGGCTAAATTATTTAGAGACTGTCTAAATTGAAGTGGTTATCTTTGACATATTTGTAAATTTAAGGATTCCTCGAGATTTGTCTTTGGGGACTCAAAATATGTATCAATAACTAGAGTGGTCTGCTGGTCAGATTACTAAATTACGAAATTGAAGATCAACAAAAGTTCTTATAGATACTTATGTTTCCTGCATGCATTAGGCACAATGGCCCAAAAAAGTAAGTACTGGAAGTGGTGGGGGAGGAGCCATCTCTGTTCTCAAGGGGTTTACAGCCTGGGTGGGGAGCCAAGATCAATAATTGGGGAAGGATCAAGGATTCTGTGATTAAGGGCTGTGTGTTAGGCTCTAAGCGGGACAGCAAGTCAGAGGTTAAAAATCACGGCAGGCTTCATAGATTAGATATCAGCCAGAGCTTCAAGACGGTATCATCGTGATTTAGAGAAGGAAAGAACACACATCGTTATCTTGGGTATCCTCCCTTTTGAAAGTATGTTAATTCCTGTCTTGGGCTTTTCTAAAAAAAGAAAAAGTTGTTTCTTTGTCTACTATCAATGTACATATTTAAAACGTTTTTCTGAAACTCCCGTATTTAACCAGCCAGCAAATCCTATGGTTTCTTCATTCCAATTGGGTTTCTTACTGATAATACCCTAGTTGAGGACTTTTCAACTTCATGCATAGATTTTGATTTGTCCAAGCTCACTCAGCAAGCGGCAAAGCCGAGAATAGAACTGGAGTCCTGTGCTTTGTCTCTGACCCCATATCGTATTGCTGGCGCTCAACAACCTTCAAATATTGATTGGTTAAACAAACCATAGCACATCCTTATGATGGAGTACTATGTGGCCATCCCAAACTATGATCTATGCTTACGTTTATTGTGGTGGAAGTTGTTCACAGTGTATTGTTAAGTGAAAAAGAAATTAGTAAATACCATCCCATCTTGTAAATACGTATCTTTATGTATATGTTTGCATGGGAAAGATCTGGAAGTTTTTTTTAAAGATTTTATTTTTCCTTTTCCTCCCCAAAGCCCCCCTGTACATAGTTGTGTATTTTTAGTTGTGGGTCCTTCTAGTTGTGGCATGTGGGACACCGCCTCAGCATGGCCTGATGAGCGGTGCCATGTCCACGGCCAGGATCCAAACCAGCGAAACCCTGGGCAGCCGAAGCGGGGCGCACCAACTTAACCACTCGGCTATGGGGCCCGCCCTCACGGAAGTTGTATATTGAAACATTAAAAATAGTTGTTCTGTGTAGGAGGATTTTAGATAATTTAGATTTTTTCTTTGTAATTTCTTACTTTTTGACGTTGCTCATTTATTATTTGTGTAATTAATTAATAATATGTTGAACTCCCCTCTATGAAACTATGAAGGGCTCCTTATGGCTTATATCAGTAATTAGAAAGATTAAAAACCCTGGTTGCATATTTTAATCACCTGGGTTATTAAAAAACCCAAACATATCAGTGCTTAGGTTCTCCTTCAGGTGGTTCTCATGTGCATCCAGCGTTACCTGGGAACACACCAGAAATGCAATGTCTCAGGTCTCGCCCCAGATCTACTGAGACAGAAACTCCTGGACTGAGGCACGGAAAGCTGTGTCTTACCAAGTCTCCCACCAAAGTTTGAGCGCCACTGCGATAGAGTATCATTAAATACTGTTAAATGAACGGACTATTTATAATGATGCTGTGCTAGTTTGCTAGGGCTCTTTCCCCATTCTCTTATGAATCACTCTACCTTCGCTACCTGTTGTTTCAACATAACCTTTTCCTTTTTATATATATATATTTTTAAAATTATTTTATTGAGGTCATATGATTTATAACATTGTGTAATTTCAAGTGTACATGATTATATATCAGTTTCTGTATAGACTGCATCGTGCTCACCACCAATAGTCTAGTTTTTATCCATCACTGTACATATGCACCCCTTTACCCCTTTTGCCCACCCCCCCAGACCCCTTTTCCCTTCTGGTAACCACTAATTTGTTCTCTTTGTCACTGTGTTTGTTTATCTTCCACATAGGAGGGAAATCACATGGTGCTTGTCTTTCTCTGTCTGGCTTGTTTCGCTTAACATAATACCCTCAAGCTCCATCCATGGTGTTGCAAATGGGACGACTTTGTCTTTTTTTATGACTGAGTAGTATTCCATTATGTATATATACCACATCTTCTTTATCCAATCATCAGTTGATGGGCACTTGGGTTGCTTCCAGTCTTGGCTATTGTGACTAGTGCTGCAATGAACATAGGGGTGCATAAGTCTCCTTTTTAAAAAAAAATTTTTTTATTGAGTTAATGATAGGTTACAATCTTGTGTGATTTCAGTTGTACATTAATGTTTGTCATTCGTGTTGTAGGTGCACCACTTCACCCTTTGTGCCCACCCCCCCACCCCACCTTTCCCCTGGTAGCCACTAATCTGTTCTCTTTGTCCACATTTTTAAATTCCTCGTATGAGTGGAGTCATACAGAGATTATCCTTCTCTAACTGGCTTATTTCACTTAACATAATTCCCTCAAGGTCCATCCATGTTATTGCAAATGGAATGATTTTGTTCTGTTTTGCAGCTGAGTAGTATCCCATTGTATATATGTACCACAACTTCTTTATCCATTCGTCTGTTGATGGGCACTTAGGTTGCTTCCATGTCTTGGCAATTGTAAATAATGCTGCAATGAACATTGGGGTACATAGGACTTTTGGGATTGCTGACTTCAAGCTCTTTGGATAAATACCCAGTAGTGGAATGGCTGGATCATATGGTAGTTCTATTTTTAATTTTTTGAGGAATCTCCATACTGTTTTCCATAGTGGCTGCACGGGTTTGCATTCCCACCAGCAGTGTATGAGGGTTCCTTTTTCTCCACAACCTCTCCAACATTTGTTACTATTAGTTTTAGACATTTTTGTCATTCTAATTGGTGTAAGGTGATATCTTAGTGTAGTTTTGATTTGCATTTCCCTGATGATCAGCGATGATGAGCATCTTTTCATGTGCCTATTGGCCATCCGTATATCTTCTTTGGAGAAATGTCTGTTCATGTCTCCCACCCATTTTTTGATCGGGTTGTTTGATTTTTTGTTGTTGAGTTGTGAGAGTTCTTTATACATTATGGATGTTAAGCCTTTGTCAAATATATGACTTGCAAATATTTTTTCCCAGTTAGTGGGTTGTTTTTTTGTTTCAATCCTGTTTTCATTTGCCTTGAAGAAGCTCTTTAGTCTGATGAAGTCCCATTTGTTTATTCTTTCTATTGTTTCCCTTCTCTGAGAAGACATGGTGTCCGAAAAGATCCTTTTAATACTCATGTCAAAAAGTGTACTGCCTACGTTTTCTTCTAGAAGCCTTATGGTTTCAGGTCTCAGCTTTAGGTCTTTGATCCATTTTGAGTTTATTTTGGTGAATGGTGAAAAAGAATGGTCAATTTTCATTCTTTTACATGTGGCTTTCCAGTTTTCCCAGCACCATTTGTTGAAAAGACTTTCTTTTCTCCATTGTATGCTCTCAGCTCCTTTGTCAAAGATAAGCTGTCCGTAGATGTGTGATTTTACTTCTGGGTTTTCAATTCTGTTCCATTGATCTGTGCACCTGTTTTTGTACCAGTACCATGCTGTTTTGATTACTGTAGCTTTGTAGTATGTTTTGAAGTCAGGGATTGTGATGCCTCCCGTTTTGTTCTTTTTTCTCAGGATTGCTTTAGCAATTCGGGGTCTTTTGTTGCCCCATATAAATTTTAGGATTCTTTGTTCTAATTCTGTAAAGAATGTCACTGGGATTCTGATTGAGATAGCGTTGAATCTGTAGATTGCTTTAGGTAGAATGGACATTTTAACTATGTTTATTCTTCCAATCCATGTACATGGAATGTCTTTCCATCTCCTATGTCGTCATCCAATTCTCTCAGAAAGGCCTTGTAATTTTCATTATACAGGTCCTTCACTTCCTTAGTTAAATTTACCCCAAGGTATTTTATTCTTTTTGTTGCGATTGTGAATGGTATTGTGTTCTTGAGTTCTTTTTCTGTTAGTTCATTATTAGAATATAGAAATGCTACTGATTTATGCAAATTGATTTTATACCCTGCAACTTTGCTGTAGTTGTTGATTACTTCTAACAGTTTTCCAATGGATTCTTTGGGGTTTTCTATATATAAGATCATGTCATCTGCAAACAGCGAGAGTTTCACTTCTTCCCTCCGTATTTGGATTCCTTTTATTCCTTTTTCTTGCCTGATTGCTCTGGCCAGGACCTCCAGTACTATGTTAAATAAGAGTGGTGATAGAGGGCATCCTTGTCTCATTCCTGCTTTCAGGGGGATGGTGCTCAGTTTTTGCCCATTGAGTATGATGTTGGCTATGGGTTTGTCGTATATGGCCTTTATTATGTTGAGGTAGTTCCCTTCTATGCCAATTTTGTTCAGAGTTTTTATCATAAATGGCTCTTGGATCTTGTCAAATGCTTTCTCTGCATCTATTGAGATGATCATGTGGTTTTTATTCCTCAGTTTGTTGATGTGGTGTATCACGTTGATTGATTTGCGGATGTTGAACCATCCCTGTGTCCCTGGTATGAATCCCACTTGATCATGATGTATGATCCTTTTGATGAATTACTGAATTCTGGTGGCCAAAATTTTGTTTAGAATTTTTGCATCTATGTTCATCAGTGATATTGGCCTGTAGTTCTCTTTTTTTGTGGTGTCCTTGTCAGGCTTTGGTATCAGCGTGATGTTGGCCTCATAGAATGTGTTAGGAAGTATTCCATCCTCCCTAATTTTTTGGAATAGCTTGAAAAGGATAGGTATTAAATCCTCTCTGAAAGTTTGGTAGAATTCGCCAGGGAAGCCATCTGGTCCTGGGGTTTTATTCTTTGGGATGTTTTTGATTGCTGTTTCAATCTCTTTCCTTGTGATTGGTCTGTTCAAATTGTCTGCTTCTTCTTGAGTGAGCTTTGGGAGATTGTAGGAGTCCAAGAATTTATCCATTTCCTCTAGGTTATCCATTCTGTTAGCATAGAGTTTTTCGTAGTATTCTCTTATAATCCGTTGTATTTCTGCAGAGTCTGTTGTTATTTCTCCTCTTTCATTTCTGATTTTGTTTATTTGAGCTTTCTCCCTTTTTTTCTTTGTAAGTCTGACTAGGGATTTGTCAATTTTATTTATCTTCTCAATGAACCAGCTCTTTGTTTCATTGATCCTTTCTACCGCCTTTTTCATTTCAATAGTATTCATTTCTGCTCTGATTTTTATTATTTCTCTCCTTCTGCTGACTTTGGGCTTTATTTGTTCTTCTTTCTCTAGTTCAGTTAGGTGTAGTTTAAGATTGCTTATTTGGGATTTTTCTTGTTTGTTAAGATGTGCCTGTATTGCGATGAATTTTCCTCTTAATACAGCTTTTTCTGTATCCCATATGAGTTGGTATGGCATGTTATCATTTTCATTTGTTTCCAGATATTTTTTGATTTATTCTTTAATTTCTTCAATGATCCATTGCTTGTTCAGTAGTGTATTGTTTAGTCTCCACATCTTTGTGCCTTTCTCAGCTTTTTTCTTGTAATTAATTTCTAGCCTTATAGCCTTATGGTCAGAGAAGGTGCTTGTTATTATTTTAATTTTTTTAACTTTGTAGAGGCTTGCCTTGTTTCCCAACATATGGTCTATCCTTGAGAATGTTCCATGTGCGCTTGAGAAGAATGTGTATTCTGCTGTTTTAGGATGAAGTGATCTATATATGTCTATTAAGTCCAATTGTTTTAGTTTTTCGTTTAGCTCCACTATTTCCTTGTTGATTTTCTGTCTGGATGATCTGTCAATTGATGTGAGTGGGGTGTTGAGGTCCCCTACTATTATTGTGTTGTTTTTAACATCTTCCTTTAGGTCTGTTAATAGTTGCTTTATGAACCTTGGTGCTCCTATGTTGGGTGCATAGATATTTATAAGCGTTATTTCTTCTTGATGAAGTATCCCTTTGATCATTATATATTGTCCCTCTGTGTCTCTCTTTCCCTGTCTTATTTTGAAATCCACTTTGTCTGATATAAGAATTGCAACACCTGCTTTTTTTTGCTTGCTATTAGCTTGAAGTATTGTCCTCCACCCCTTCACTCTAAGCCTGTGTTTGTCCTTGGGGCTGAGGTGTGTTTCTTGGAGGCAACAAATTGTTGGATCTTGTTCTTTAATCCATTTTGCCACTCTGTGTCTTTTTATTGGCGAGTTCAACCCGTTTACATTGAGAGTGATTATTGATGCATGTGGACTTAATGCTGTCAATCTTCGCTCGTTATCTGGTTTTCCTGCTTTTCTCTTCCTGTGTGCTTTAGCCTACCCATTTAATACTGCAATTTCTTATGCTGGGTTTCTTAGATTTTTCCTTATTTATGTTTTGTGTCTCTGTTCTGTTTTTTAGTTTAGTGGCTACCCTGAAGTTTGTATTTATAATCTCGTGTATAATATAGTCTATTCTCTGGTGGTCTCTTACTTACTTGGCCTAGACTGATTTAGTCCCTTTGCTCTTCCCCTCCTAAATTATTATTTTCATTTCTTATTCCAACTCGTGTTATGAGTTCGTAGTTAGAGTGATAAGATTGTCTTTGCTTTGGTAGTTTCCTTACCTTTATCCTAATGCTATAGTTGAATATTTGCTATCCTATTCTGGTTCTATTTATCTGTCTCCTTTTTTTAAAAAAATTTTTTTTTATTGTGGTCTAGATAGTTTATAACATTGTGAAATTTCAGTTGTACAATAAATTTTTCAAACATCATATAAAATATGAATGTGCCCCTGCACCCCTTATGCCCACTCTCCCCCTCTTCCCCCTGGTAACCACTAAATTGTTCTATTTGTCCATAAGTTTGCTTATATTCCACATATGAGTGAAATCATATGGTGTTTGTCTTTCTCTGTCTGGCTGCATAAGTCTCCTTGAGTTGTTGATTTCAAGTTCTTTGGATAGATACCCAGTAGTGGCATAGCTGGGTCATATGGTATTTTTATTTTAATTTTTTGAGAAATCTCCGTACTGTTTTCCATAGTGGCTGCACCAGTTTGCATTCCCACCAGTAGTGTATGGAGGTTCCCTTTTCTCCACATCCTCTCCAACGTTTGCTATTTTTTGTCTTGGTAATTATAGCCACTCTGACAGGTGTAAGGTGACATCTCATTGTAGTTTTGATTTACATTTCCCTAATGGTTAGCGATGTTGAACATCTTCTCATGTGCCTGTTAGTCATCTGTATATCTTCTTTGGAAAAATGTCTGTTCATATCCTCTGCCCATTTTTTGATCAGATTGTGTTTTTGTTGTTGAGTTGTATGAGTTCTTTAGATATTTTGGAGATTAACCTTTTGTTGGATATACAATTTGCAAATATTTTCTCCCAGATGGTAGATTGTCTTTTTGTTTTATTCATGGTTTCCTTTGCCTTGCAGAAGCTCTTTAGTCTGATGTAGTCCCATTTGTGTATTTTTTCTTTTGTGTCCCTTACCTGAGTAGACAGGGTATTTGAAAAGATGCTGCTAAGACTCACGTCAAAGAGTGTGCTGCCTATATTTTCTTGTAGGAGTTGTATGGTTTCAGGTCTTAGCTTCAAGTCTTTAATCCATTTTGAGTTAATTTTTGTGTATGGAGGAAGATAATGGTCTACTTTCATTCTTTTGCATGTGGGTGTCCAGTTTTCCCAGTACCATTTATTGAAGAGAATTTCCTTTTTCCATTGTATGTTCTTGGCTCCTTTGTCAAAGATTAGCTGTCCGTAGATGTATGGATTTATTTCTGGACTTTCAATTCCATTCCATTGATCTATGTGTCTGTTTTTGTGCCAGTACCACGACCTTTTGATTACTATAGCTTTGTAGTATATTTTGAAGTCAGGGATTGTGATGTCTCCAGCTTTGTTCTTTTTTCTTGAGATTGCTTTCACTATTCAGGCTCTTTTGTTGTTCCACATAAATTTTAGGATTCTTTGTTTTATTTCCGTGAAGAATTATTTAATCTACTTTTGAGAAATTTAAAAAGACAGAGGACAAAGATGACAAACAGAAATCTAATCTCCAATCACCAGGGCTTATAGTTCTGCAATTTAATCAAGATAAGGATTGACACAAGGGCTTGGGTCCCTTGGGCTGAACTCTGTCTGAAGACTCAAGGCCATACTCACATGAGTGAGTAAAATGGTCAGAGGTTGGCAAAGAGACTTTTCTGGGGTCCCATGAGATGGAAGCCCAATGTACTGTGATCCCAAAATCTGTTGGTAAAGTTCTAATGGGTTACACTTAGATTGGAAGGATATAGGAATATAGTGGTTGATAGGATCAAGGTAAAAATTTGGATGAACATTGGAATGATTGAGTAGAGTTCAGGCGAAGTGTCTGTGTCTCCTTTATCTGAATGTATGATGGGGATAGATAATGTGTCTGACTGAGGAACACTTCTCCTACTTAGTGGTATAAAACAGAAGGCATGTTGGGGCCAGCTCCGTGGCCAAGTGGTTAAGTTCGCGTGCTCCATTGCTGCGGCCCAGGGTTTGGATCCTGGGCACGGACATGGCACCGCTCGTCAGGCCATGTTGAGGTGGCATCCCACATCCCACAACTAGAAGGACCTGCAACTAAGATATACAACTGTGTGCAGGGGGGGTTTGGGGAGATAAAGCAGAAAAAAAAGAAAAGAAAAGAAAAAAAGATTGGCAAAAGTTGTTAGCCCAGGTGCCAATCCTTAAAAAAAAAAAAAGGAAGATTGGCAACAGTTGTGAGCCTAGGTGCCAATCTTTAAAAAAAAAAAAAAAAAAGAAGGCATGTAAATCTGCTTTTCAGCCAGAATTGATTTGACGTGCTCAATGGAAACCAATAAAATTGCCCAAGCCCACACAGGGTGTTAATTCGAAACAATAACAGAATATCTTGTGGACAAAAAGGTTATTAGTTTAATTAATGCCCTGGTAGATGCGCAAGTGCTGGCACACACAAATTCTCTATACAATAGCCCTGTGTGGAGTGCAGACGGAGGCTTATGGTAAAAGCCGGTGAGCGCTACTCAGCTGTGACCACTGGAATTTTGGACCGTAAAACTCCCATTTGAGAGATTACTAGCTTGCTATCAGGCATTAATTGAAATTGCCCCTGTGACTGAAAGACATAAAATAATCTTGAAATCTGAAATACCTAAAATGTCTTGGGTGATGTTGAAGAAACACTCAAATGGAGAGGGCAGTACCCAGAAGTATTTCATAATAAAATGGAAGGAGCTTGAGCAGAGACACGTCACCCTGGGAATTCTAGGTACTCAGTGTTTTGTTGTAAGAAAGTTTGGGCCAAAAACCAAGGAGTAGCCTGGATAGTAAAGAATTCAATATTGTCCCAGAAGAGTTCTAGCCTTTGCCCTAGGCTTCTGGAGGTAGTCTCTAAGCCTTGGAATGTCATGCAGATCGGAGTGTTTTTGTTTGCCAGGGGGCTTATTTTGGTTTTTTTTGAGGAAGATTAGCCCTGAGCTAACATCCATGCCCATCTTCCTCTACTTTATATGTGGGATGCCTGCCACAGCATGGCTTGGCAAGCAGTGCATAGGTCCACACCTGGGATCTGAACCAGTGAACCCCAGGCTGCTGAAGCAGGACGTGCAAACGTAAGCACTGCACCACTGGGCTGGCCCCTGTCTGGGGGCTTTGAGACACACCAACAACATGATTTAGGGGGGTGGTTTGGGTCTTGCTGAATCATCTTGACCTTCTGAGGGGCTGGAGACTGAGATCAGCCGTGTGGACAGTCAGTTATACTTACCAGGTGGAGCCCCAATAAAAACTCTGGATACTAGGGTGAGCTTCCCTGGTTGACAACACTCTCTGTGAATTGCCACACATCATGACCGGGAGCAGTTAATGCTGTCCGTGACACATGGGGAAAGGACGACTGGAAAGGTCCATGTTTCAACTCTGCTCGAGGCCTTCCTCCCTTGGCTGGTTTTAATCTGTATCCTTTAGCTGTAGTAAACTATAACTGTAGGTATAACAGCTTTCAGTAAGTTCTGTGAGTTCCTCTAGCAAATTGTCAAACTTAAGAGTGGTCTCGGGGACCCCCAAATTTGCAATTGGTGTCAGAAATGAGGGTGGTCTTATGGACTGTTCCCTCTAAATTTTTTTTTTTTTGATGAGAAAGATTGGCCCTGAACTGACATCTGTTGCCAACCTTCCTCTTTTTTTTTTTTTCTCCCTAAAGCACCAGTACATAGTTATATATCTTAGTTGTAAATCATTCTAGTTCTTTGTGGGATGCTGCCACAGCATGGCCTGATGAACAGCGCTAGGTCCATGCCCAGGATCCAAACCAGTGAACCCCTGGCTGCCGAAGTGGAACAGGTGAACTCAATCACTCGGCCACAGGGCCAGCCCCGCCCTCTAATTTTTTGCAGTGTCTATTTTTCAGGTTAGAGGCTTTCCTTGGGTATCTGTTGATACTTGGGTGTCAGCTCCCATTTAAGCTTGGGTGGTTAGGAAATTGTGTGTGGTACCTATTGGCAGCACCTCACAGTGGGCTGGTTGTTCAATGGGGAAACTCCAAGGAGGTCTTTGCTCTTGGGCTGATCAAATTCCAGAGAAAAGACTGTCAAATCCTGCTTAGTGAAGTGCCTGATTGTCAGTGTTCTGCAAGCTGAGGAGAGAAAAAAGACTGTCAGTCTCAGTCCTGGTATGTATATGTTTTCTTTTGCTTTCAATCATTCCTTGGTGCCCCCAGTCCCGAGCTTCTCTCCATTTCCCCTCCAGACATGAATTCTTTTGTGGGGATGAGGCAGTAGCTTGTGTGTTTGTAGCTAGGAAGGGAAATGAGGATCCGACTGCTTCCCAAACAGACTTCCAACAGTCTCTCTTCTTTTATTCTCCTTCCCTGCCCCCAAATCAGCTCCACTTCCAGTGGTATCTGATGCCATCAGTTCCTGAGCCTTTGGAGGCTTCTCTGCTGTAAATCCAGTTGCTTCTTGGCTTTCTTCACTGTCAGTTTAGGATTTAGTTTTTTGTTTGTTTGTTTAAAGATTTTATTTTTTTCCTTTTTCTCCCAAAGCCCCCCTGATAATACATAGTTGTATATTCTAGTTGTGGGTCCTTCTAGTTGTGGCATGTGGGACGCCACCTCAGCATGGCCTGATGAGTGGTGCCATGTCTGCGCCCAGGAATCGAACCAGCAAAACCCTGGGCCGCCGCAGCGGAGTGTGTGAACTTAACCACTCGGCCACGGGGCCAGCCCCATGGATTTAGTTTTTTGAGGATGCTAAATTATTTGTCACTTAACTCTCTACTTTCCAGCTTTCACAATTTTGAGTTTTGTATCCTCTCTTATTCTCTCTGTAAAGATGGGTTTGTTTACTTATTTAAACCCTTTGGGTGGACTGGGTCGCTTCTGTTGGGTTCAGCAAGATCGGAGTTTAGGATTTCACTTGATTTCACCTAAGATTTTTAGCCCTGGGACCAGAAGCAAACACTCTCAAAATTGGAAGGGATGTGGGAAATCGTATATGAGGTCTGCCCCCTCGTTTCTTTCCCACACAGTGAAGCCAGAGGCCTGGAGAGGGGAAGAGACTAGCTTAATATTATGCAGCTAGTGAGAGGCAGGGCTGGGACTGGAGCCCGGATCTGGTGATTCCTGCTGCAAGTTCTTGCTCCTACGTCCACTGTCTTTCTGGAGACAAGATGGAAGCCCCAGCACAGAGCTCAGCCAAAGATTTTTCAAACCGAGGTCCATAGAGATGTTTCGGGGTTCTGTATATGTTTGGCTAAAATTTCATTTTAAAGTAGATTTAAAGTTTATACTTTGCCAATTTGTACCAAGAAAACACTACTTTTATTGGATTAAAAATCCTTTTCTTGGGCCAGTCCTGGTGGCCTAGTGGTTAAGTTGAGGCGCTGACCTACACCACTCGTCTGTTAGCGGCCATGCTGTGCCAATAGCTCGTGTAAAAAGAAAAAAAGAGGAAGATTGGCCACAGATGTTAGCTCAGGGTGAATCTTCCTCAGGAAAAAAAAATCCGTTCCTTGTTATTTTAGCATGATTTTAGGAGACAGTAGAAGTAAATGCAAAGATTCAATTTTCCATCTTTGCCCAGAAGTCAGGACTTTGTTTTCTGTATCTTTCCTGTCCTGCTCTCTGATTTAGGGTGGCAGTGAGGACGTAGAGGATAGATGATAATGTCATTGACTAACTTCTCAGGAAGTAAAATAAAAGTGGTCTGTTAAAATGAATCCTTATTTTTTAGTTAAGTGCGTGATAAGGTTTAAAATTTTATCCTTGATAATCTGGGTTTATGTTCCTTGATGAATCATACCATAAAAATGGAAAACGGGAAGAAAACAAAGTGTCTAGGAGGAAGAGATGACAGAAGGTAACCACTGAAGAATGAAAAGTTATAAGCAGAACACAATGAGGAGGAAACGGATGTGAGAAAATGCCCTTCCTCTCTTCCTCCGCCCCCTCCTTTTTCTTCTCTTTCTTTTTGCTCTTGAGGAGCATAATCCAATTAAGAATTCATTCTCAACACTTAAGAAAAAGAAAGAAAAAATCACCTCCTTTAAAACTATAATAAGTCTTTAAGGAAAATTAAAGTCTTGTGGTTATTCTATATTATTGGTTAAAAAGACTTGAGAGATAGCGTTATGTCTCTTAAGTACACTGTTATGTCTTAAGAAACACAACAGTTACACAGAATGTGTGGACCTTGTTTGGATCCTGGTTTGAGCAAACGAACTATAAAATGTCATTTTTGAGCCAAATCAGGATATTTGATTTTGTTAGTAGAGCTAATGCTATCGTGGCTATAAACAGAAATGTCCTCATTTTTTATAGGTGCATAGAGACATCATGTATGAGATTTGCTTGAAGGTATTAAAATACTACTGCAAGAAAAGTAAAAGAAAAGAATGAAAAACGGAGTAGATGAAATCAGGATGGCAAAGTGGCTGTACTTGAATTTGGAGAGAGTTCACTACTCAGTTTGCAATCTTTCACAGTAAAAGGTTTAAAATGATATTTAGAGTCCCTCCAGTTAACTATGGCTGCCACTACTGAAAAGATTTGACTGCGTGTGGAATAAATGCAAACTCAAAAGCATACAAAAGAGGGAATGTATATTTTTAGGCAAAACAGCAAATGATGTCACGGATGCTGACTCCACTTGGGAAAGGGAGCTCTGGAATGTTAATGATAAAAATAATAGCTAACACTCATAATAAATAAGGCTTAGCAATCTTGCTCCTGTATGTCGGGCGCTATGTTTCTCTCACTGATATGATCCCAACAAGCTTATGACCTGGAGAGTGTTTTGCTGTTAGTGCCGTGGAGTTGATTTTGACTCCTAGACGCTGCGTATAGCAGACTGGAACCCTGCCCGGTCTTTTTGCTCCATCCTCTCACCTTCCAGTGCTGTATCAGACGATGCTCCTCTGCTATTCCTAAGATTTTCATGGCCACTTTTTCTGCAAGTGGGTGGCCAAGTCCTTCTTCCTAGTCTGTCTTAGTCTGGAAGCTCTGAAACGTGTCCACCATGGGTGACCCTGCTGGTGTCTGAAATACCGGTGGCAGAGCTTTCAGCATCCTAGCGACATGTACCCACTACAGTATGACACCCGACAGATTGGTGGTGTGGTTCCCTGACTGGGAAACGAACATGGGCTGCTGTGGTGAGAGTGCCCGACCTTAACCACTAGACCTTTTTACCTAGGTGGAACGGAGGTGCAGAACTCTTAGCTGACTTTCTCAAGGTCCCATGCCTGGGAAATGGCAAGCCAGGATTCTCATCCTGCCCAGAGACCACACTTTTTACCTTTAAAGCCTTGGCCAATAGAAAAAAAAACTGTTTTTGGAATGCACAGAACCATGGCTATTTTGACCAAGGAGCTTTTTGTTCAATGTTTTCTAGATATAATTTATGAGACATTTAAAAAGTAAAAATACACCTGTAGCCCGACTCCCACGCATGTAGTTTCTGGAAATTTGTAGGATAACTGTGTTCAAATTTACCTCTGGCAGTTGTGATTTGATTTCTCCCAGGTGGAAAACATGTCCTTTCAGACCCAATGGTGAGTACCCGGTAAACTCAGTGTCCCCGTGCCTTCCAAAGGGGACATCTGGGAGGAGGGGAGACATTGGCTGGAACTGGAGCATTTGACACCAGCTGGCTCCCCTAAACAGAGGTTTCCTGCTACAAACATATTAACACCATTTTTTTTTTTTATCCATGGCAACAGAACAGTTACAGAAATAAGCTGCTCTAGGGTAAGATAACAGTGGATGGGATGATTGGAAAGTGACATCTATTTGGGAAAGCAGACGCACCCTATAAGTGTGCTTTCTGTCCATCCCGAAGTGTTCTGTCCACTGCACTTGTGTGGGCCCACGGTTAACAAGGCTCTTCTCACATCACTAAGCAACAAATGCTCTTTTGAAAAAAAGTAGAAATATTAGTGATTTTTAAAGATACCCGAATCATAGGTGTAGATGGCTTCAAATGACTCCGGTACACACTCCATGCCTGTGTTTTCAGGTCTGTGACTTTTGCACAAGCAGGAAGAGGAAGAACCAATCTCATCGATCTAAGTTAAAAGATGCGCTTGCACGTGGCTGATGTCGTGGGCTTCCCTAGCTGGCATCTGAATTGTGAATATCGCTGTTGTAGAAGGAGAAGAATGAAAATAAAAACAAGGAAGGAGGAAGATGGAGGAAGATTATAGGTTACGGCTACACAGTTTACAGCAAAGGAAAGCAGTGGCGTCTCGCTCGGGACGGGGATATGTGCAGCATACAGCTGCGGGTAGTAATTGAAATTTATATAGACTTTGGCTCCACTGTGGCCGCCACCCACATTATCCCCATAATCTCCCAAGCCAGACATGCCATTAAGTGCAATACCATCATGCTCTCCGCAGGGGCAACTAGTCAGAGAGAGCTCCACGATGGTTCTCGAAATGCCTGATGAAAACGAAGGACAAAAGAACACCTCAACGCACAGAAAGAAAAATTAGAATGAGTTTGCTGCAGGGCCTCTGGACGCGGTGCAAGGGTGTTTCCCTCACAGGCCCTCTGGGTCAGGATCTACACGATGTAGACTAGAGAGGGCATTTTATGAGAATTTTATGTGTTTGTGTCTATATTTATCACGATATTGTAGCTTTTCTTTCTTTTGCGGAGACATAGGTACATCTTATACAGGTACTAGTATGATAATAATCAATGAAGATGATCATTTACAGAGTGATTACTATGAGCTGACACATGTCTTGGGTAAGATGTGAATCCCCAAAGGAATGGATGCTGCTCAGACCAAAATGAAAGACGCCTACTCTACTCTTGCCATCCCATTCAATAGAAAAAGAATCTGAGGTCCACGGTGGTTAAGGAACGCTCCCAAGTTTGCACAGCTGGTATGTGAAGGAGCCCTGGTCTGTCTGCCTCGTAAGCCCAGGTTCTTTTTTCTTTTTTAAAGACTGGCACCTGAGCTAACATCTGTTGCCAATCCTTCTTTTTCTCCCCAAAGCCCGCCAGTACATAGTTGTATATTCTAGTTGTGAGTGCCTCTGGTTGTGCTACGTGGGACGCCGCCTCAGCATGGCCTGAGGAGCAGTGCCATGTCCGTGCCCAGGATCCAAACCAGTGAAACCCTGGGTTGCCTGAGCGGAGCACATGAACTTAACCACTTGGCCACGGGGCTGGCCCCAAGCCAAGGTTCTTGACACTTCATACTTTGTGGACAATGAGTGGACATATCCAGGAAGCACATTTCTGGCAACTGTGTCTTTTGAACAAATGATGTGTGTAGGATATTATAATTTTGATATATTTAAATATAAACACTCTGAACCTTTGTTCCCACTGCTCCTATCCAGGTATTTCAGGGTTCCCAGGCTCTGAATCCTTCCTCGTCCCACAAATGAGGCAACTAACACCCTCCCCACCTCCACTGTGGGCAGAACCCTTTAATTCTGGACTTATCCAGTGAATTTAAGAAGCTTGGCTCAACAACCAAGACTAAGGACCATCGCACTCAGCCCCTGTGCCCCTGTTCTTTGTTTTGGTGACCTGGGCTTGTTTCTCATCCAGTTCTGGTACTTGGACTTTTTGGGTCTTGTGACCAAGTTCTGGCCTTCATCCCTTGCTTAGATCCTAGGCCTTCAGGGACTAGGACACTCTTGCCTCTGCCAGTTCCTTCCTAGAGCCCATAGTCCCATACTGAGCCCCTAACCCAGGTCAGCCCTGGGATTCCTGCTGCCCAAGTTATGCCCTCTGCCTTCCAGGGCCTCACAAGGTACCTGGTCCTAGATTCCTGTCCCCATGTTTGGCCTGTCCATGGGTCTCCCCATTATCCCAGGCTGGACTTTTCTAAAGCTGGCTACTTCCCCAGACCACCACGTTTTCTCTATTGACATATGCCTGGACTATCAATTTCTGCATGATGGGGTGACTTCCTGTAAGCCCCGGAAGCTTTTTTGTCCCTCAAATGTGGCCCTACCCAAACGGGCAAATCTAATTTTAAGTCCTGTGGGCTTCCTTTCTACCCTCCCTGGCAGCAGTTAACCAGAATCCTCATAGCTGGGCCCCATGTTGTAAAGTTTTCCCTACCTAGAATGTTCTTTCTTTATCTCCTCCACTCCTGCACATGCAAATCCAACTGACTTGTTAAGACTCAGCTCAAAGGTCACATTCCCTTGACGTCTTAGCTGATCCCACAGCTGGCAATAATATTTCCTTTCTTTGTCATCCCATAGCATTTTATTTTTATCTCTTTGGTAGTGCCTGTTACAAGCACATATATATTTGTGTGGATTTAATTCAACTGTAAGCTTCTTGAGGTCAGGTAGCACTCCATAAACATCTGTAAATGAGCTGGCGCTATGGTTGGCTCTAGAAGTAGTCTAATATATGTTTGTCAGATGAGTACATAACTTGTGTAGCTACTTTTTTTTAATTTGAAGATGCGGAAGAAGCATAAGCCATGGGGCTCAGATTCTAGTCTTAGTCTGGCTACCTACTCAGTCTGCCAACTTGAGCAAACCACTGCAAATTATCTTTATTTCAGTTTGTCCACCTAATAAGTCATAATAAAAATACTTCTAATGGATCATGGCTATGTGTGTGCAAGAATATAGATGTCCTATCTCAGGATTTGTAATGGGATAAGGTTTCTACAAGTTGCTCTTACTAAGATTGGAAATAAAATGAGGTCCAGAACAGGAGTGGTGTGAGGTTGGATACAGAAGCATAATGGACTGGATGATGATCTCCCATCTGTGAAGTGATGGAAGAGTTGGGTTGGCTGCCCGGATACCGTTCTGTGCAGGGAAAGCGTTATAATCAGATTCCATGGGTTAATTAAATTAAGTCATATACGTAGAAAAGAGAGAGTGGGTGTGACACCGTGGATCTCCATCAATTCATGTGGACATGGTCCTATTGCAGAGATGGCCTCTATTGAAAGCACCCAAACTGCCTCTTGGGCCCTCCTCAACGGGGCTTTGGTGAGGTTGTGATATTGTGATTTATAATAAGAAATATATATTTGGTTTTCATCCCCATCTCTGGCACAGAGCTCCTAACATCTTTGGGATTTCCTAAGCAACCGAGAGGACAAAGGTCTCTTTTGTTATGTTAATGAGGCGACTTTTGGAAAGCACCTAAGGATGGGGGCTGGGTGCCAGGGGAGCCAGCCATGTGATTAGAGGGTTGGAACTTTAGTCCTACTCTCCCACTCTGGGGAGAAGAAAGGAGCTGGAGGTCGAATCAATCACCAGTGGCTAATGATTTAATCCATGATGCCTACGTAATGAATCTCCCATGAAAAACCAAAGGAAGGGGTTTGGAGAGCTTTCAGGTTGATGAAAACCTGGAGATTTGGGGGAGAGCGGGGCGCTGGGAGAGGGCATGGAAGCTGAAAGCACCTTCCCCATATCTTGTCCTGTGCATTTCTTCCATCTGGCTGTTCCTGGGTTATATCCTTTTATAATAAACTGGTACTCTAGTAAGGAATGTGTTTCTCTGAGCTCTGTGAGCTGCTCTAGCAAATTAATCAAATCCCAAGGGGGCGGAGGTCATGGGAACCTCTCATCTTTAGCTGGTAGGCCAGAAGCACAGGTGACAATTGGGGCTTGCGAATGGCATCTGAAGTAGGGGTGAGGGGGCAGTCTCATAGGACTGCTCTCCAGGTAGATGGTGCCAGAATTGAGTTGAATTGTAAGACACCCAGCTGATGTTCGAGAAATCCTTGTTGGTGTGGGGACCCCTCCCATCAGAACTGGGTTTAGAACACGTTAGAGATCCTCTCCATATGCTCCCTGACAGGGGGGATGGCTCAACTAGTGTCAAAGTATGTGAGTTCTAACCAATTACGTGTCCATGGCCAAGCTACTTTGCCTTTCTTGAATATTTATTTTCTCATCTTTAAAAAGGCAAGAAACACGTCTGTCCCCTTAAGATTGTTGTATTGATCAAATAAAAAAAAATCTGTGAAGAAAAAGCATTTTGCAGAAATGTATGGTGCAAGTGAAAAAAAGAGTAGGTTTCAGTTCTTTTGAAATGACTGCCAATTAGGCAGAAAACAGTAAAGTAACACTTCGTGTGTTTGCATCATTGGGGAACCCATAAAAGCGAATTTTCTGGGTTAGCTAACCCCTTGAAATGTACATAAGAAAATTATACTATACACCACTGACCATACACTAAATGAAAATGTCCCAAATGATCATGAGGTCACTGTATCCCCCTCCTCCCACCCTTTGGAGCCAATTACCAATTTACTTTATACTCAAAATTTGCAATGTTGCATTCTTGTGAGGTTTTATTATACACGGTCTTCTGTGTTCTTTGCTTGAATATCTGAGAATTATTAAAATTTTCTGGGTCTTGGTAATCATAAGTACAGTTGGGATATGATACAAGATGTTCTGTGCCTATGTATGACCTCAGACCGTTAAGCTTTGTTGAATTATTGAATTTGCTTTTTATAGCTTTTCTGACTCTTCCATTCTGCCAGGCTTTCCATGGTCCTTTTTTGCTTTTGTCAGAGAACTGAGAACAATAGTTCTTTTGCTTTCCTTCTTTTTGCTCCTTTTAATCTGTTACAGGTTAGAAAACTAGTACCTCAAGCTTATTAGAATTATATGTGCTTCCCACCCCATGAGCCAAGGGGAAAAGTTATCAAAAAAGCTTATGAAACAAAAGCGGAAAAGAAAATAGAAACAACCTAATAATAAGATAATATTTTGATGTCTCAATCCTCACCTGCATAATTGTGGCAACCCCAACTTCATTCAAATCCTTCCCTTTGAGCTTGAAAAAGCAAAGAATTTTCCAATTACTATCCAAACCTCCTTCTTTATTCACCAGGCCATGGGCTGTTGCCTTGTATGTGGCTGACGTGGTGCCCCACCCATTCTGAAGGGACTGGGATCTCTGCTACATGGCTGCAGCTGCCCCAGGAATTTACAGCCCATTGTGTCCGTCAGACTGACCCCAAGCCCAGGCATGGACTCCAAGGTAGTGTGGTGGATTATTCTAATCGTGACCTCAACAAGCCGTGCCTCTCGTGTCCACGCTCCCTTTGCAATGTAACTTTGCTACTCCTACTACTCCTGAGTCAACATGCTTTAACTATGCTCACTAAGCTGTCTGTTTACAAAAGCAGTTAGATAATGCATTACTAAAGCCCATCCTATAGGTAATATCTCTGATGCTTGGGTTGCCGTGGTAATGGGTGCTTAAGTTTTTCAGGAACCGAGTCAACTCCTTGCCCAGTTCACGCCAGTTAAGACTCATCAACTGGGCCTGCGTGGTGACTCATAGGTGACCCTTTGACGTCAAGGGGCCAAAACTCCACCCTCAGGTCATTCTAATGCCACCATTTTGTGAACATGCGTCCTATGAAGAGCCATGAAACCTGACTACACTTGCATGGGTCATCAGTTACCTCACTTTTCCTCACCTCCAATCATCTCTTCCTACACTTCAGACTATTCTGCCCTTTTATCCCATAAGTCTCCCCAATCCCCATTTTCGAGGAGGTCGATTTGAGATTTTCTCCCATCTCCTCGTTTGGCTGCCTTGTGAATAAACCCTTTCTCTGCTGCCAACTTGTCCTCTGCGTGATTGGCATATCATGTGGTGGGTAAAGTGAGCCTGGTTTGGTAACACTCCCTTCACCAGGAGTAGAATCTATTATCCCATCTCTTGTATCCAGGTTGCTTTGTGACTGCTTTGAAAAACAAAACGTAGTGGAAGTGACGTTGCATGACCTCTAAGGCTAGGCCTTATGGGGTCCTACAGCTTTGCTTTTACTTTCCTGAAACACTGCTGCCTTGTAAGCAAGCACGGGCTGGCCTCTTGAGGATGAGAGACTACACAGAGAGAGAGGCACAGCTGTCCCAGCTGAAGCCCTAGATGGGCGAGCAAGAACATCCTGGACCAGCCAGTGCCAGGCAGCCCCGAGCTAAGCCATCAACTGCAGCTGCATGGGTCACCCTAGCCGAGACCAGGAGAAAAACGGCCCACTGGTCCCAGACCAAATTGCAGGATGGTGAACAAATAAATGGCTTGTGGTTTGAAGTCACTAAGTTTTGGGATGATTTGTTACGGAGCAAAGGATAATGGAAAGAGGAGCTAAGAAAGTGCTTCTTTCCTGTCAGCCTCCATAGTGCTTGTGTTATATTCTAAAACACTACCTGGAGTCATCTTTGCTTCACATAGAATGAGCGATAGAGATTTTGTTTTACTAGTTCTTCTGTTTTACTCCATTGTCCCTCGGGCACTGGCTCGTCTTATCAGGAGTGCCATGTGCTGCCATCCAACCCTCAGGCTCATCAGAGCCTAGGCCTTACCCTCCCCACCTGGACTATACTTGCTAATGGGGTTCCTACTCCCCTGTAGCTGAGGGGTCTTATTCTGATGGCTGCTCATAAACCTCAAATGGCCCTTAGGAACATGGAGGACTGGAGCAGCCACCCCAAAGCACTCTCCCCGACACTGGTGGGTTAGTCAAATAGACCCAGTTTCTCTCTGTACACCAGGACTCTATTCCGTTTATGTAAAGCAAGAAAAAATTGATTGAGGGTATGGCTCAAGTGGTTCTCTGTCTCTCTCTCTCTTTTTTTTGTTTTGAGGAAGATTGGCCTTGAGATAACATCCACTGCCAATCCTCCTCTTTTTGCTGAGGAAGACTGGCCCTGAGCTAACATCTGTGCCCATCTTCCTCTACTTCGTATGTGGGATGCCTGCCACAGCACAGCTTAATAAGCGGTACTAGGTCCGTGCCTGGCATCGGAACTGGTGAACCGCAGGCTGCTGGAGCAGAGCACGTGAACTCAATTGCTACACCAGTGGGCCAGCTCCCTGAGTGGTTCTCTTTGGATAAGGCTATTTTATCGTCTACTTTTTTTTTCCCTTCTCCAAAGTCCCAGTTCATGGTTGCATATCCTTGTTGTAAGTTCTTCTATGTGAGCTACCCCCACAGCACAGCAATTGACAGACGGGTGGTGTGGTTCCATGACTGGGAAATGAATCTGGGCTGCCAGAGTGGTGAGAGCACCAAACTTTAACCACTAAGCCATCAGGGCTGGCTTTATCATCTACTTTTTGAACTGGCCAGAGCCCTTTGTGGATGGTCAGGATACTTGAGTATATCCTGATTAGCTAAGGTTGCTTCATAAGTGATGACCTCCAGATAAATTGTTTTCTGCATAAGAACGGTCTATTTTAAAGCTAGAATTTCTTGTATTCTTGCCACTCCATGATGGAGAGTTTAGTTGGATGAGATTTCGTCACTGGTGTAACGGTATAGAAAATGGCTTCTTCAGATAAACCTTGTATGTCCTTGTTTGGGAATAAAGGTTTAAATATTCAAATAAAATTATATGAATTTTAATCTCTTATATACTGCCTTACCTGTAAATATGCCACCAAAATATTATTCAGAGAATAACATACTTGCAGCTAATAACAAAAAGTTTTTTTCTTTTATTATTGAGATGTTAATAAGAGATTATGAAGCAGATTTTGAAAATACAAATAATAAACAATTTTTAAAAGGAAATAAAAATCCCATAATCTTACTTTCAGAGCTAGCCACTGTTAATGTTTTTTAACGTGTTCTTCTAGACTTTTTGAGCGCACATACTCACTTATGAGGAGTGTGCTCGAGAGATGCAATGTGAGCTTTTCTGCCCTCTCCAGCTTGTATTTTATTCCAATTATTAGGTTAAGAGGTCACCAAGGCAGGAACTATTCCATTTTAGACAATTAGGTAATTTTTATGGTGGCTGACTCGTCATGCTCTGGGGACGAGGGTAGAATATGATCAGAAGAGCAGTGAATTTATCTGTCCGGGCTCCATCATTCTTTGATGATGCCTGCACGCCAAGAAAACACTTGTCAATTCATTGAAGCCAGGGGGACATAAAAGAACAGACCTGTTGGTAGTCATCAAGTCAACAAAACAGCCTGTCAGTTGACTTACAACTCTTCCAACCCTAGACCATGAGGCTATCGGTTAGTGTTCTCAAAGAGGTGAATATCACTCCCAAAGAATTACGTTTTCACAGCCTGACTCAAGTATGCTTCAAGCCATTCACAATTTATTGGAATCCGAAAGGAAATGAAGACAGCCGGCAAGCTGCTTTAACAGACAGATGGCTTTCATTAAATATAACCATTAATCTTGTCCCGATTATTTACTGGAATGTGTTAGATTGCAATGTTTACTTAATCTATTGATGAGCTATCTCCACGAAATAATTGCTGATGTGTTAATGAAAACCATCAGAGAGACCAGAAGCCTCCCCCCCGTAGAATTAGGGCAATGAACGATCTATTGAAGAAGACAGAAGAGGTGGTCATCACATCAGATTGAACCACCTCTCTGGGGCTGTTTTTGAAATAGTGGAGCAAAAGCACAGAGGTGTGTAAATGACCTGTTGGATTACAGGAGCGCTTCCAAGTAAGCGCTTCATAATGCAAGTCTGGGTGTTACTACAGGAATCTTAAAGGGACAATTCTTCATTTTACAAATGAGTCACAAGGTAGTTAACAATACTGTGTTGTATAACTTAAAAAGATGCTAAGAGGGTGGATCTTATGTTAAGTGTTCTTGTCACTAATGATAATAATAATAAATAAGAAGGCAAGAGGAAACTTTTAGAGGAGGTGGCCAGGTTGATGACATAGATTGTGATGATGGTTTCATAAGTGTGTACTTATGTCCAAACTCATCAAGTTGTGTGCATTAAATATGTGCAGCTTTTTGAAGGTCAATCATACCTCAACCGAGTGGTTTAAAAATAATAAAATTTAGAAGAACACACACAAAAATAATCACAATAGAATTTTTTAAAAGGCTTAATCATCCAGGAAATTTAATAGAGCATTTCGGTTTTAAAATTCTGTCTGTAACAAAGTGGGAACATATTGAAAGTGAGAAGTGAAATCAACTAGTAGGATACACAAAGCTTAGAATGGAGGAAACAGGCGGGATGGCGAAGCCCCTCAGTTTCATCTGTTGGGGTCAGATCACCTTCTATATACTGGCTAACAAAGGAGAGGTTGACCTTCAGCTGTATTTCTTCTGTAATTCCTATGTTTTATACATACATGGATGAGGAATTGGAAGGGGCCAAGTGAAACCCTTTTTACTAAATAATCAAGGAAACTGAACCCAGAGAAACTATCAGATTATCTAAATCAGTCAGCCTGTGAATGGCAAGTCATCACAATGGTCAGCAGCACAAGTTCTGGTGTTTGATTGCCAAGTTCAAGTCTTGGCTTCTTACCCTATCAGCTACACATCCTCGAGCAACTTATTTCCTTTCTCTGGGTCTAGGTTTTCTTAGCAGTAAAGTAGGAGCTAAGATTGTCTACTGCCTAGGGTGGCTGTGGGAATTAAAAGAGGTTCTCCATGTGAAAAGAGGTCAGCAAGATGCCTTGTTCATCCTAAGTACTCAGTAAGTGCTAGCGATGGTGGCTGCAGTATTCTTAATCATAAAACAAGAATAAGAATTCAACTTTCCTGACTCCCATCCAGGGTCTTTTCCTCTACACATGTAATCGCAGATGACACTAAAATATTTATCGTGGCCGGGGCACCAAGTGGTCAGAATGAGCCCACACGTCCAGGATGGCCGTGTTGGCGTCCTCCTCCAGCAGGAAAGGCCCCACATAAAATCTCGCTCTAACACAATACAGTGGATGTCTCTACAGTTCTTAGAATGCACATGCAGATACTCTTTCAATTATTTTAGGGAGGCACTAATGACTGGTGGAAGGAGAATTGGAATTACTCATAGTGGGTCTGTCACTGTCCGTGACACCTCGAACAACCCACAACCTCTCTGTAGCTCACTTCCCTCCCACTTAATACTCAAACCCCGTGCGGAGTTGTTATGGGGATCAACAAGGATCAGCAATGTAAAAGCTCTTTGAAAAAGAGTAAACCATTACACAATAAATGCATAATAATAAATAAATGCACATAAATGCAGGAGATTTGCAAAATACCTCACCCTTCCAGAAAACAGGTCCCAGGGGGAAATCAGCGAAGATCTACATACCTCTTCCACTTTACTGTAACAATTTTATACTAAACCTGTCCATGAGATTTAAAACATCACATTATATTTTTTCATTTTTATATTGGCCAAGTCAATCAAAACGAAAGGTTTTTCTGTACTTCTCTTCCGAAAGTAGAATTTTCTTCCTGTTAACAAGAAATGATAAATTGGTGATCATTTCCCTGAGATTTCGCTTCTTTCTGATGTAATGCACTATTTTTTCACAGCTTAGATTAATGAAAATATCACAAATTGTGTCTATAAACTAGAAACTTTATGTGTTCTTCAGTAAGATTTTCTTAAGCCTGCTCTAAACTTCTTTCACATGTGAACGATAGAATGTCTAAACGCCAGTGTTTTAAACCCTGCGATGGAGTTGGTATTTTTTAAACTTCACAGCAGCATAGCAAACAGTTACAACTGGTGGTAAACATCTATTTTCAATTTATGGCATTTGTGCCTTTTCAATAAGATGTTGGCCTTTTTCCTCTTCTGACTCAATTTCCTCTCTGTTTCTTGTTCTTTTTATAGATTGTTTCAATCTGTCTCACTTCTGAGCCAACCTCTTTGAGATGAGGATACCATTTGGGAACCTTTACGTACCACGTCTTGCATACACATGCTTCTACAGACATTTACACGGACATACGTGCACGCAGAGCTGAGCACAAAAGGACTCAGCTCAAGCCTGACCCGTGTCGTCGCAAATATCCAATGCGCCACCAGGAAATAATGAGACAGCTTTCATAAGCTGCTCACAGCAGTCCGTCTCTTTACTTTATGGTGACATCTCATGAGCTCCTCTGCGTGCTCTTTTATTTAGATTCCCATAGGTGCAAAAATTGTATCTGCGAATATGTGTAATTGTAGATGGATTAAGACCTTTAGATGCCCTGACCCCGCAGAGATATCTCACATATAGAAAAACAATGTAAAACAATAAAATAAGAATGATTTAATTTTCACAATGAATTCCCAATGTTGAGGCTCTTTCTCTTTACTGCCACTGCTTTGCTGGTGCCCGAAGCGCATCCTTGGTCCTCTGGAGGCATCAAATCCCGCACACGCATCCGTGACTACACAGGTGCAGCGGCCTCCTCCAGGCCTCCCCACACGCCAGGCCTCAGACCTTCCTGGTGTTCTTCATAGGCCTCCGGGAGGCATCTAATCTGCTGCACTTTCTCCTCTCTCCCTTTTTTCTTCTCCTCGCCACTCAAGGCTCTTAGCTCAGATAGTTCTTATATTGTGGTTCCCATCTCCTTGCTCTTGAGGGTTAAGGCTGATAGAGTTCAAGGCAGGTTACCCCAAAATATGGTACCCTGGCATATTGAATATTTTGAGCTGGAGGAATTTGGGAGATGGCGGGTGCAGGAAGGACTCTGACCCCTGCTCCCCGAAGCAGATCTTGAGATCCTCATGTGACAGCTACCTTCCCTATACCTGGAGGAAAGAAGCGCTCTTTTTTTTTTTTTTTTGAGGAAGATTAACCCTGAGCTAACATGTACCACCAATCCTCCTTTCTTTGCTGAGATAGACTGGCCCTGAGCTAACATCATGCCTGTCTTCCTCTATTTTATGTAGGACGCCTACCACAGCATGGCTTGACAAGCAGTGCATAGGTCTACACCTGAGATCCGAACCGGCGAACCCCATGCCACCAAAGTGGAACATGCAAACTTAACTTCTGCACCACTGGGCTGGCCCAGAAGCATTCTTATCTCCACAGATGGAGTGATGCCAAGAGGAATCCAAACAAACAGACCTTGCTAAGTTCCCCCCAGTTTACTACCTTTAGCTCATATCCTTTGTCCTATCGCGTTTTCCCATGACTTTCCTCTCTTCATCAAACCTGGTATAAAAATGCTCATGCTCAACCATTTCTTTGGATCCTCATTTCCTTATGAAGGCTCCCATGTCATGTAAAACTTATATTGAATAAATTCGTATGTTTTTATCTTATCTGTCTTTTGTCAGTCCAGTTTACAGCGCCCCAGCCAGAGAATCTAAGATGAATATAGGAAGAGATTTTTTCCTCCCCTACAAGGTGGCTGGATTTTTGCAGAAGGAGATAACCATTTGGCTCTAAAGCACAGCAAGGAGAGAGACCCCTGAGGGCTCTCTGTGCTGTTTACCCCTGCCCTCTGATGGTGGGGTGCGTGGAAGATTCACTCAGGCTTTCGTTCATTCATTCATTCATACACTTATTTGTCTTATGCATCACTCAGCTAACACAGTCTTTTTTTTGGAGGAAAATTAGCCCTGAGCTAACATCTGCTGCCAATCCTCCTCTTTTTGCTGAGGAAGACTGGCCCTGAGCTAACATCTGTGCCTATCTTCCTCTAGTTTATATGTGGGACGCCTGCCACAGACAGCATGGCTTGCCAAGCGGTGCCATGTCCACACTCGGGATCCGAACCAGCGAACCCTGGGCCGCCCAAGCTGAAGGTGCGAACTTAACCGCTGCGACACCGGGCCGGCCCCAGCTCACACAGTTTTCCGGGTACTGTGCTATCATCAAAGAAAACCAGGGCCAGACTGTAGTTAAAGCTGTGAAAACAGATTTTACTCAGAATTATTGCAATAGGGAAAAAGATACCTCAGTATAGAACTGGCCTTAATTGTGAAGCCAATGAGGAAAAATGGAGATTTATAGCCAAGGGGCAGGGTGGGGGTCAGTGCACTAAGAGGAAACGTTCGGGGTGAGGAGGGTTCCTGGTTAAACAAGCAGGATAGGATTGTTGCTGAGGGCAGGCCACAGAGATCAGATCATCTAGCGGATGGTGGGGGGGATGAGAAATTTCATCAGATATTGAGGGTGGGGGATTCTCTGTAAACTGACTTAGCAAGATTCTTGCTAAAACTGGACAACGTAGGCGCAACATGGATGGATACTGAAACCCAAGGTTGAGGACCAGATGAGAAAGAGCTTAGAGGGGCCCGCCCGGTGGAGAAGCGGTTAAGTGTGCACATTCCGCTTCTCGGTGGCCCGGGGTTTGCTGGCTGGGATCCTGGGTCCAGGCTTGGCACGCCATGCTGTGGTAGGCATCCCACATATAAATAAAAGTAGAGGAAGATGGGCATGGATGTAAGCTCAGGGCCAGGCTTCCTCAGCAAAAAAAAAAAAAAGGAAGACTGGCAGTAGTTAGGTCAGGGCTAATCTTCCTCAAAAAAAAAAAAAAATGCGCTTAGAGGAGCCTATCTAGAGTTTGGTCAAGGAGAGAGCCTTTGTCAGTGGGTGCCAGGGAATGAGTGAGGGGACAAGGAGTCAAGCGCGCTGTCTTCTTCCTTGAGGAGCAAACAGATATCAACAAATAATCACATCCCAAGATATGGTCGGTGTGAGTGAGGGGTGCAGAGTGCAGGAGGCAAATAACCTTGCTGGGAAGACTGAGCGCCATCTTTTCCTTCATCCCAGAAGAGCAGTTTGAAGGACTGGTCTCTGGATCCCTGGGAAGTTCTTATTCCGACAGAGGAGTGCAGGAGGAGCTGCAGAAGGAGCACGGGGACCCCGCAGGAAACAGTGCCACAGTCAGCTGAGCTGCTTTGAAGTAAGTGTCAACTCAGATCTTTCTGGCCAGGTGGATTTCCAACTGTTTCGGGCTTTTAAAACAGGAAGATTTTCAGATGTGAAAAATGGTCTGCTCATTCTTACCTTCTCCCCTTTAATGGGCATTTTTCCTTTAAATGCTATACAGATGGCTGAAATATTCCGACTGTGAGAGGCAGTTGGAGAGCGCACACGGCAGTTCTCGACGTGTTTGATGTTGAGTCTTGCTTTCAGATACTTGGCCTCATGAGCTTGTATATCTAGGGCCTTCTAAATCAGAAATTGTTTGTTAATGTGGAAAAGGCACAACTCCCCAGATTGAGAGGAAACAGTGCAGGCATTCCACCGGCTTTCATCATTGTTCTACAGGTGGCGTGAAAAGATTTTCTATAAAAAAGAAATCCCAGAAACTAGAAAAAATATCCTGTTTCTGTTATCTCTGGTCAAGAAAATAGCACTTTTTTTTTTGCTGAGGAAGACTAGCCCTGAGCTAACATCTGTGCCAATGTTCCTCTATTTTGTATGTGGGTCGCCACCACAGTATGGCTGTGATCTAAACCTGTGAACCTGGGCTGCCGAAGTGGAGTGCGCTGAACTTAACCATTACGCCATGGTGCTGGCCCCAAGAAAATAGCTTTTTTAAAAAAAATCTTGTTTAATGTAGTCAGGTTTGCATTGTATGTCTTGAGATGTCTTATGTGGATCAAATAAGTGGTCTGTAAAGAACTAGGTAGAAATAATCTCTAGTGCCATTTGCTTTGTTATACCTCTGGGTGGGGAGGTAGAAAATGAAGCTGGATAAAAATATAAAAGCAGGGGCTGGCCCGGTGGCACAGCAGTTAAGTTCACATGTTCTGCTTCTCGGCGGCCTGGGGTTTGCCGGTTCCGATCCTGGGTGTGGACATGGCACTGCTCGGCAAAAGCCATGCTGTGGTAGGCGTCCCACGTATAAAGTACAGGAAGATGGGCATGGATGTTAGCTCAGGGCTAGTCTTCGTCAGCAAAAAGAGGAGGATTGGCATTAGTTAGCTCAGGGCTAATCTTCCTCAAAACAAAAACAAAAACAAAACAAAACAAAACAAAAAATATAAAAGCAGACTTTAGCGTTTATCGATGTTTGGTTGGGTGTTCATTTGCATATGAACAGACCCATCAGGGGAAGGCAGGATGCTCCACCCTCTGTTAAACAGTAAAGAGCGTTTCTTTCTGATTATAGTGAACCATTTAGCAGAGTTTTTGGAAACGCTAATGGCCTTTGATTTACTCCAAAATAAATCCTTTCGTCCAATTGAAATCATTCCTTTCCCCATCAGGGGCTGGGGGCCAAGTGGAACTGCTCTGTACACTGTGAGGTCCTTGTTGAGAGGGAATCTCTCTCTCTCTGTTATACTCAGGGTTTTTAAGAAAGAACAACAGACCCAAAATGGAGTCACTTGTGCTTAGCTGCATGTCAGCAAACAAAAAGACTTAATATCTAATCTAACTGTAGTTTTAGCCTCTCCCAGGAATGTGACCTTTAACCGGTCAATCTGGATTTCCCCGACCAGCTCTAGTGAGGCCTGAGAGACCTCCACCCTTCCCCCAAAGGAAGGTGACCTTGCCTGAAACAACCCCCTCTTTGTTAGAAACTTCCTTTTTCCACACTCTTCTGCCTATAAAAGCTTTCCATTTTGTACAGCCCCTCAGAGCCCCTTTCTATTTGCTAGATGGGGTGCTGCTTGGTTCATGAACTGTTGAAGGAAGCCAAAAAGATCTTCAAGTTTACTCAGTTGAATTTTGTTTTTCTAACATGGCCAATAACACATAGCGTGTTGTTTTTACAGTGAAGACATAGTCTTGTTAGCATACAAAATTAGTGTTCTTCTCCCAATGGGCGTAAACAAGCCAATAAGTTGTGGCATCAGCCTCTGGGGGCGGAAATCAGCTTTTATTCTGCGAGATTGATCTGCAGGGAGACAGGAGGCGTGTGCCCTCAGATCTGTCTCTCTCACTCAGGATTTGGGACAAAATTTAAGAAGTTAGGGAGAACAGGCTGGCACATGGAAACGCTGGCAAGACAGGTTCTGACTGGTGGGCTTTACGCATTTATGGTAAGGTTTTAAACATTTATGACAGGGTTCTAAGCATCTGTGATGGGGTTCTAAACATTTTTGCATGAGACGGGGAATGGATTTTAACACAGGATTTTCCTGGGTGAGAGATCCCTCACTTTTGATAAGAGTCCAACTTTCAAGTTCCAGTTGTGTCCTGGTCCTTGGGTTCCGTGGGAAGGAGGATCTTTGGTTCCGAGGTCATTTCAAGTCACGATTTCTTCTTTTGCGCATGCCCTGGCTAAGTGACTTGGCAGTGTTTCTGAAAGACAATCTTTAAACCCTTGTTGATGAGAGATGGGGTCTGTTTGAACTGGCTCTAAACGGGCCTGTGGTTACCATCTCAATTGGGAAAAAAAATACGTAAAAGAATACTCTAAAAAACAATGCCAATTGGAAGAAGCTCTCTATCGGAGATATGTGTAGAATCGTGCCATCTTTATAGCAAGAGGAACAGGAGTCAGCATAACTCAGCTTTATTCTTCATCACACCATTCAGAAACTAAGCCCGAAAAGGCGTCTGTCCCTTTCTTTCTGTATTGATCAACCCCCTAAATGAGAAAACCAATCCTCAAAACAAGTGTGAGTAATTCTTATTAGTTATTTTGATTTTGTTGGGTTAAAACTTGAGGAAAATACCTTATCATTACGGCTGAGTGAATATACACATTCTTTTCCTGCAGAAAACAGTCTCACAAAATTAAACAAAGACAGTCCAGAAAAGATGACCTATCACATGAAATTTCTTTTAGGTTTCCCCTTTTTTTTCTTTTCTCTTTTTTTTTTTTGGTTTATTTTAGGGCTAAATGACAAATCTTTATTACATCAAACCATCAAGTGCTTATTTTCTTGGTTGCAATTTCATCACCTACAATAGCCTTTGTACACATACACATTGCTCTTCCTTAATAGAAACCTGATGAACTTCAGAATTTATTTGAAATATGTATTCAATATAAACCTCTGTTCATTTTTTACAACAGAAGAGTAGCACAGCAGCCTCCATTTGTTTGCAGAATTTTTTTTCTATTCTCTCATCTCATTCCTCACAGAGGCCTGTTCACAGGCTGACTGGAAATATTGATGAACAAGAAAACATGCTCAACTTCCCTAATAAACAGAGAAATGCATATGAAAATGAGATAGTATCGCTTCTCCTATCATTGTGACGGAAATGAAGGATATTCATCATATCCATTGTCGGTGAGGGAGTGGGGCAAAGAGAGCTCAGAGAACGCTGCTTCTCTTCCCACAGCCATCCAGCTGCAGTCGTTTCTGAGGCCCCTGCTCTATTCCTAGCCCTGGGGTCTGTAAATCACCCCATATTCTTGCAATAAATCCCTTCTCTTTTTTGCTTTCATTTTTACCTCTTTTTTTTTTTGCAACTAAAGAGTATTAACTAATATAATGAGTACTTTTGCCTTCATTTCAACCTGTTTTCTCTTTATGGTATTTATATGTAAAGGTATGCTTTTTTTTTTTTTTGGTAAGGAAGATTGGCCCTGAGCTAACATCTGTTGCCAATCTTCCTTTCTCTTTTTTTTCTCCCCAAAGCCCCAGTACATAGTGGTATAACCTAGTTGTATAACCTAATTCTAGTTCTTCCATGTGAAATGCTGCCACAGCATGGCTTGATGAGCAGCGTGTAGGTCCGCATCCAGGATCTGAACTGCTGAACCCCAGGTTGCTGAAGCGGAGCATGTGAACTTAACCACTCAGCCACAGGGCTGGCCCCCTCTTTCTGATATTTATTACTTTTTACAAATTATCACATGCATCTTCTTGCCTTCATTGTATTAAAGATACCAAACCATCTCCTGATTTCTTTTCTGGATCCTGCATAGGATCATTTTCATTTGTAGGCTTTTTCTGTGAGCTCTCCGGGCATTTTTTCTTTTTCCTTCATCTAAGTGTGATTTCACAGACCTCAACTGTTTTTTCTCCCTCCCTTTTCTGAACTTCAAACCAAAGGGAGATCTACTCACACTTGGTGATTGCTCTCAGACCTTTAATTGCTGTTAATTGCCGTTGGCTCTGCTCACTTTACACTTGCCCTTCTTAGATTTAGAGCTGGGGCACAGGGATATGCTCAACTCTCTGCCCATGTCCCGACAGAGGTCATCTCGTGGGGCTCAGGTTCTCAGGTATGAGACCTTCCTAACCCCGCTCTGACCTGTCTTTTGATTCTTTGAACTGTTGGAAGAAGGGAACAGCTGTAGTCTCCAGAGTGGCCTGCAGTCCCCAGGGTGGACCACACCATCCAGGATAGATTGCAATCCCCACGGACTGCCACCCAGATTCTTCTCTTCTTTGATTCAAGCTGCAGAATTTGCCTTGCAGGGTTATGCCTCCCAGGATGCAACGCACTGCTGCAGCAACTTGTTTCTCTTTTTCTTTTTAATTTTATTTTTTCCTTTTTCTCCCAAAGCCCTCTGGTACACAGTTGTGTATTTTTAGTTGTGGGTCCTTCTAGTTGTGGCATGTGGGACGCTGCCTCAGCGTGGCCTGATGAGCGGTGCCATATCCGCGCCCAGAATTGAACCTGCGAAACCGTGAGCCGCAGAAGCGGAGGTGGGAACTTAACCACTGGGCCACATGGCCCGCCCCTCAACTTATTTTTCTTGTCCCGAGTTTTCTGGCAGACAGCCAGGATGCATACAGGGACCTTCCTCCGGCTGCCTCACACCTCATCATTCAGTCCTTTGGTGGCCGTGGACCCTCAGTCTCAGAGGCAGGAAGTAGACTCCGAGAGACGGATAACATGTCATTGCTTTTTTCAGTCTGGCTCTGGTTAGATTTCTCTCAACCCGGCTCCGTCGCCAATAAAGGTGGGTGGAAATTTCTAGCAGGTCGTGGAATCGGATTGCCTCTCAGTCTGAGTTTTCATTAGAGAGGAAGGAAGCTGATGAGGAATCCAGCTATCCTTTGCACAGGACCTGGCAACTCCTTCCCACGGCCGGCCACGTGAAGACCACTCCCTCCCCGCGGGTTTCAGTACTCTGCTCAATCCGGCCTAACCCTCTAATCCACAACCTCCCCTCCAAGCAGCTGGTCTCCTTCGCACATCTTTTCGTGCTTCTTTCCTTCCTGGCAGGGTCCCTTTCCCTGTTTAGCGAAATCCTTCCACGTAATACTGAGATCAACTTCCATCTCTATCATAAAGCCTTTTGAAGATCCGTCTTCATGAAGCCTTTTGATGACCCAGCCTACACTGAAGTCCTTCATTTTCTTTCATTCATTCGTTCATTCACTGAACAAATGTTTGTTAGGTGCTTGCCCTATGCCAGTCCCCATGCATAAGTGGGAATCCCACAGGAAATAAGCAGACTTGTTCCCTGCCTTCATGGGGTTGAGAGTTTAGGCATTTTATACACCAAATCACACAATAATAGATTCTGTCAGTCTTGCTTATAATCCCTATTTGTTAATCAGGGTAAATTTTTTTTTTTTTTGCAGCCAACAGAACTCACTTCTGGAATACAGGCCCAAAGATGGATTTCTTGGGAAAGGCCTGCGGTCCCTCCCAGAACCGAAGGGAGAGGGAAAACCTTGGCTTCCAGGCGGCAGGAAGAGAGACTCTCCAGGGCCCGCAGCAGCAGAAGTGTTTGGCCTTTGTAGGGCGCTGCCTCAGCTTCAGAAGCTGCTCTTCCTGCCTCTGTGCCAGGCTTCAGGTCCCAGGAGAAAGCTGGGATATGCGAGCCTGAGTCAGGGGACTCGGATCCTTGAGCCGGGCGGGGGTGGGCGAGGAAGCGGGGTACCTGGAGGCCTTCCCTTGTGAGCGGGGGCCTTTCCCAGAGCAGGGGAAGTTGCTGTGACTTGGCGCCATCCTCCCGCCGATGTCCGTGCACTGTGGGAACTGCGTCTGCTCCGGGAGCCACCTCGCTCCAGGTGACTGGTAGGAATGTATGGTGCCGCCTGAAGGCCCAACACGGGGCAATTTTGAAGCTTCAGAGCTTTCCTCAGGGGGCCTGCGTCACAGCCCAACTTCTCCGTCCGCTCAGACCTGAGTGCTCCATTTCTGCCACAGGTGTGGCCCCGAGAGCACTCCCTGAGAACTTCCTGCATCCTAATCTCCGCCTCAGAGTCTGCTTCCTGAGCACCCCAATCTGCAGCACACCCCCCGCCCCCCCAAGGAATTCCCGACACCTATGACGGTCACGCGCTTCCACGCCATTCTGTATCGTCTGGCAGTTTGTTAATTACTTCACGTTACTCACGCCTTCCAAGCTTGGCTGCAGACTTCCTCTGGGTAGAAACCTTAACTTCCCTGATGTCCAGCCCTCAACCCCAAATGCAGCCCGAGGCACGTAGGCATCCCTCAAAATTGTGCGTTCACGGATGGATTGTCCCCAGCTGAAGGACAAAGTCATGCTAAGTCTGACATGTCAAAATGCTGTTAGATGGACCAGAAATTGAACAGTTCAAAAAGGCTTCCTTTGAAAGGGTTTCAAGCGGTGGTGAAGAGATGTTATTTTTTTTTTAATTTGTTTGTTGTTATTTGTTTAGTGGACTACTCCTTGATTTTAGAGAGCAGAAAATTCTGGTTAAAGAGAGTAAACCTTTCTGCAATAACATCTTTTTTCTCTCTGCTGTCTGGGTTTTCCTTTTCTTTCGTCTCTGAGTGACATAGGTGACATAGCCACATAACCTTACAAAACATGCTTAAGTACGTGATTTTAAGAGGTGTTCCAGTTCTTTTTGAGTGTCACATGGCGGGGGGGGGGGGGGGGCGGGGGGGGGCGGGGGAGCAGGGAGAGGAATGTGCATCCTACACTGTAGCATCATATGACTGTGTTCGGGACCTGGCTGGGTCCACATGTGCCAAGAAGAATGGAAAGTTGGGGAGGGGCGTCCAGGCTTTGATCTTTAAAATAAATATTCCTTCAAGAACAGAGGATTTAAGAATAAGCCATCTCTACAAACACTTTTGTAATCATCCCAATTCTAAGACAGAAGAAGCGAGATTCCTTTTACCTAGAGAATGCTCGGTTTTAAAAACAGAATAAAAATATGATTTTCTAATCCTTTTCCCAGTCTCTTAAACACTCCTACCCCCATTCAGAGCTGACACTTGCAAAGAGAAGTTATTACCTCGGACCCATCCCTTTCTGTCTGTTTCCAGTAATGTGATAATATTTCATCTAGCTGCCCCATGATGCTGGCATAGTTTGTACACTCAGCGCACATGTGTAGTTTCCTTCATTTAAAAGAAAATTGGGCTGTGAGCAGAAGGAGAAGAGCCGCTACGTTTTTCCTCTTGTAAAGAATGTGCTTTTATGATATATTTTTTAATTGATTAAGAGGTAAGGGTAATAAAGGAACGCCTGATCCAAGTTTCAGCAAAGGACTCTTTATTGAAGTATGGACTCTCGAAAGTTGTTTTAGGCAAGTGCCCAGAGGCAATTTTTAAAACCAGAAGCCTGGAGGAGAAGACTGTGATTCTAATGAATTTTGCCACTCCTTAGAAATAAATTAGAATTTCCTTCCAAGTGGAGTGGCTAGTGGGTTGAGAGGTCATATTTTAAAATAGTCGAATCCAAACATAAGCTGGATTTGCATTTTTTTAAAGTCCGTAGTTTGCTTTTCACGTTTTCCCTCTTCCCCAGTGACTCTGGCATCGTATGATCCAAGCGGCTTTCTTGCAGAGGTACCGTGGGCTCATTTTATGAGGTGTGGAATAGAGCACCAGCCTGCTGCTGTGACTGGCTGAACTTTCCATCCTGCCTTAAACAACCTGGGAAAAGTCAGCGTGATTTACAGCAGTAGTTACTGCTACCCTTTTACTTAGACAGGAATATTCTCCTGGTATGAAAAAAACCAAAACCCCCGAAAACAAAAAACTGGCACATTTTGAACCACATCTTGAGTAGTCATCTGAGTGATTCATTTATTGAATAAGTTTATGCAAGTGAGGAGCTTTTCTTATAAGTGAGGGCAGGGTGGAAATAGGTTAAGAGAGAATTATTTTCTTCTAGCTGCTTCCAAGACAAGCTTAAAGATGGGAAGGCCTACTGAACAGATATATGGCATGAGGCTGCCTGGTTATTTTCATGAATTATTCCCATGTGCTGGGCATAAAAGCCCAGGATCATGCAGGAAGTGCTGGCATCTATAACATTCATTGGATTCTTTTTTTTTTTTTTTGTGGGGAAGGTTGGCCCTGAACTAACATCTGTTGCCACGCTTTCTCTTTTTGCTTGAGGAAGATTGTCGCCGAGCTAACATCTGTGCCAGTCTTCCTCTACTTTATGTGGGATGCTGCCACAGCATGGCTTGGCAAGCGGTGCTAGGTCCACGCCTGGCATCTGAATCTGTGAACCCTGGGCCACTGAAGCAGAGTGTGCAAACTTAACCAATATGCCACCAGGCCGGCCCCCATTGGGTTCTTTTGATGCTAGTGTTTTAGGTTGTGTGAACCCATTCAGGAGAGATGAAAATTAGACACACACACTCACACACACACACACCAACACATCCCTCTACCAGTCAGAAAGACTCCCCCAAAATGTTCCTGAAAGATCAGGACACCGGGCAGATGTTTGCAAAAAGTCACTTAGAGATGATCATCAACACTAATACCTTTTGAATTGTATGGTGCCTTTTCCTTAGAGTAGCTTATAGAACTCCCTCTATAGCTACCATGTGTTTGAGAATTAAAAACTCGCTTTGCATAGAGATCAAAGCCACATGCACACAGGGGTTCTTAAACCTTTTATGCTAGTGACACATATGAGAACAATGTCCACCATCAGGCATACTCGCTGCTACAGACAGAGGCGAGGCTGTCCGTTCTGGGGAATTCTTTGCCATAGCTGCAATTCTCTGCCTTTCTCAGACAACAAAGAAAGCTTGCTGGAGTACAAATAAGTGAGATGAGAGTCAGGTCTGTTGGACTAATGTTCTCTTCTCTCATTAATTTTTTTCAATTTTTAATAGTTCATTTCTTTTTTTTTGAATTTTTTATTGTGTTAAAATACACATAAAATTTACCATCTGGACCATTTTTAAGTGTATAGAATTCAGAGGTATTAAATACATTCATAATTTTTGCAACCATCACCACCATCCATCTCCGTGATGCTTTTCATCTGGCGAAACCGAAACTGTATCCATTAAACAATAACTCCCCACTCTCCCTTCTTCCCAACCTCTGGCAACCACCATTCTAGTTTCTGTCTCTAGAATCTTTTGTTTTTCTTTTTAGAGATTGTCACCTGAGCTAATATCTGTTGTCAGTCTTTTTTTCTTCTTCTCCCCAATCCCCCAGGTACATGGTTGTATATTCTAGTTATAGGTCCTTCTGGTTGTGCTGTGTGGGATACCACCTCAGCATGGCCTCATGAGCCATGTGTGCACCCAGGATCTGAACTGGCGAAACCCTGGGCTGCCGAAGCAGAGTGTGTGAACTTAACCACTTCGCCATGGGCCAGCCCCTGATATTGTCTTTTTTCTTTTTTTTTTTTTTTTCAGGAAGATTAGCCCTGAGCTAACATCTGCCACCACTCCTCCTCATTTTGCTGAGGAAGACTGGCCCTGAGCTGACATCCGTGCCCATCGTCCTCTACTTTTTTTAATATGTGGGGCGCCTGCCACAGCATGGCTTGACAAGCAGTGCATAGGTCTGCATCAGGGATGCAAATGGGCGAACCCTGGGCCACCAAAGTGGAATGTGTGAACTTAACTGCTGCACCCCTGGGCTGTCCCCTGATATTGTCTTTTAATGCACAAAATTTTTAAATTTTCATGAAGTCCAATTTGTCCATTTTTTCCTTTGTTACCTATGCATTTAGTGTCAGATCCAAGAAATCATTGCAAAATTTAATGTTGTGAAGATTTTTGCCCTATGTTGTCTTCTAAGAATTTTGTAGTTTTAGATCTTACATTTAGACCTTTGATGTATTTTGAGTTAATCTTTGTATATGGTGTTAGATCAGGGTCCAACTTCATTCTTTTGCATGTGGATGTGCCGTTTTCCCAACACCATTTGTTGGAAAGACTGTCCTTTCCCCACTGAATGGTCTTGCCACTGCCAGTACCACACTGTTTTGATTACTGGAGCTTCATAGTAAGTTTTGAAATTAGAAAGTGTGAGTCTTCTAGCTTTGTTCTCCTTTTTCAAGATTGTTTGGCTATTTGGAGTCCCTTGAGATTCCATATGAATTTTATGATGAGTTTTTCTATTTCTGCAAAAAACATTATTAGGATTTTGATAGAAATTGTATTGAATCTGTAGGTCGCTTTGGACAGTATTGACCTCTTAACTATATTAAGGCTTCTAATCTATGAACATGGGCTGCATTTCCATTTATTTATATCTTCTTTAATTTCTTTCAGAAATATTTTATAGTTTTCATTCTATATGTCTTTCACCTCCTTCATTAATTCCTAAATATTTTATTCTTTTTGATGCTATTGTAAATGGAATTGTTTTCATAATTTCCTTTTCAAATTCTTCTTGGTTAGTATATAGAAATGCAACTGAGTTTTGAGTGTTAACTTTGTATGCTGCTACTTTGCTGAATTCATTTATTAGTTCTAATAGTTTTTTTGTGGAATCTTTAGTTTTCTACATATCAGATCATATTATCTACAAAGAGAAATAATTTTACTTTTTCCTTTCCAATTCAGATGCCTTTTATTTCTTTTTCTTGTCTAATTGCTTGGGCTAGAAATTCTAGTACTAGGTTGAATAGAAGTGGCAAAGTAGGCATCCTTGTCTTGTTCCTGATCTTAGAGGAAAAGCTCTCAATCTTTCACCCTTGAATATGATGTTTACTGTAGTTTTTTCATATATGATTTCTATTATGTTGACGTATTTTTCTTCCATTCTAGTTTGTTGAGTGCTTTTTTTTTTCTATCATGAAAGGGTGTTGAATTTTGTCAAATGCTTTTTCTCCTTCAATTGAGAAGATCAGGTGTATTTTTTCACCCCTTCTTTCTGTTAATGTGGTATATAACAATGATTGATTTTTGTAAATTGAACCATCCTTGCATTTCAGGAATAAATCTCACTTGATCATGGTGTGTGATCTTTTTAATATGCTGCTGAATTCAGTTTGCTAGTATTTTGTTGAGAATTTTTGCACCAGTGTTCATAAGGGATATTAGTCTGTAGTTTTCTTTTCTTGTAGTGTCTTTGTTTGGCTTTGGTATCAGGGTAATGCTGGCCTCATAGAATGAGTTAGGAAGTATTCTCACCTCTTCAATGTTTTTGGAAAAGTTTGAGAAGGATTGGTATTAGTTCTTCTTTGAATGTTGGTAGAATTCACCAGTGAAGCCATCATGTCCAGGGTTTTTATTTTTAGGGAATTTTTGGATTACTCTTTAAATTTCCTTACTAGTTATAGGTTATTCAGATTTTCTATTTCTTCATGATTTAGTCTTGGTAGGTTTTGTGTTTCTAGAAATTTGTCCATTTCATCTAGGTTATCCAATTTGTTGGTGTACAATTGTTCATAGTACTCTCTTACAATCCTTCTTATTTTTGTAGAATCAGTCGTAATGTCTCCATTTTCATTGCTGAAATAAAAAGACAGAAAGAAAAAATAAGACATCCAAAATAAAATACTGAATGAAAATAAAAAAGAAATAAAAAGACATAAATAAAAAGACATACAAATTGGAAAGGAAAAAGTAAAAGAGCACTATTGAGTCTTTTCTCCTTTTTTTCTTGTCTATTTAGCTAAAGGTTGGTCAATTTTGTTAATCTTTTCAAAGGACAAACTTTTGGTTTCATTAATTATATCTAATGCTTTTCTATTCTCTATTTTGTTTATCTCGTCTCTGATCTTTATGATTGTTTTCCTTCTGCTAGCTTTGGGTTTAGCTTGTGCTTCTATTTCCACTTCCATAAATGTAAAGTTAGATTGTTGATTTGAGATTTTTCTTGATTTTTTTTTTTGCAGGAGAAGATTTGCCCTAAGCTAACATCTGTTGACAATCTTCCTCCTTTTTCTTTCCTTCTCCTCAACTCCCACCCCAAGCCCCTGTACATAGTTATGTATAGTTGTATGTTCTTCTGGTTCTTCTATGTAAGCCACCACCACAGCATGGCTACTGACAGACAAGTGGTGTGGTTTCACAGCTGGGAACTGAACCTGGGCCTTCAAAGTGTAGTGCGCTGAACTTAACAACTAGGCCATCAGGGCTGGCTCTCTTTCTTGATTTTTTTTGGGGGGGGGCGAGATTAGCCCTGAGCTAACATCTGCTGCCAATCTTCCTCTTTTTGCTGAGGAAGACTGGCCCTGAGCTAACATCTGTGCCCATCTTCCTCTACTTTATATGTGGGACGCCTACCATAGCATGGCTTGCCAAGCGGTGCCAAGTCTGCACTTGGGATCTGAACTGGTGAACCCCAGGCCACTGAAGTGGAATGTGTGAACTTAACCGCTGAGCCACTGGGCTGGCCCCATCTTTCTTGATTTTTAATGTAAGCATTTATAGCTATACGTTTCCCCCTTAGTACCACTTTTGCTGTGCCCCATAAGTTTTGTTATGTTATGACATTCTTTTCATTTATTTCTAAGTATTTTCTAACTTCCCCATGATTTCTTCTTTGATCTATTACTTAAGAGTGTGCTGTTTAATTTCCAGAAATTTGTGAATTTTCCAGTTTTCCTGCTGTTATTGATTTCTAACTTCATCTTTTTAAAAAAAATTTTTTTTTCTTTTTCCTTTTTCTCCCCAAAGTCCCCTGGTACATAGTTGTATATTCTTAGTTGTGGGTCCTTCTAGTTGTGGCATGTGGGACGCCACCTCAGCGTGCCTTGATGAGCGGTGCCATGTCCGCGCCCAGGATTCGAACCAATGAAACCCTGGGCTGCCGCAGCAGAGCACGTGAACTTAACCACTTGGCCACAGGGCCAGCCCCTCTAACTTCATCTTGTTGTGGTTGGAGAAGATACTTTGTATGAAATCTGTCTTTTTAAATCTATAGAGACTTCATCTGTGGGCTAACATGGTTTATCCTGAAAAATGTCCCATGTGCACTTGAGAAAAATACGTACGCTGTTTTTACTGGTTAGAGTGTTCTGTATATGTCTGTTACATCTAGTTGTTTGTTTCTCTGTCCTCGGTTTCCTTACTTATCTTCTTTCTGGTGGTTCTATGCATTATTGAGAATGTGGTATTGAAGTCTCCAACTGTTATTGTAGAACTATCTATTATTTCTTCCTTCAATTCTGCCAGTTTTTGCTCCATATATTTTGGTGATCTGTCATTAGGTATGTAAATATTTATAATTGTTATAACTTCCTGCTGTATTGAAACTTTTTAATATATATAATATCCTTCTTGTCTTCTATAAACTTTTCTGATTTAAAGTCTATTTTGTCTTATATTAGTATAGCCACTCTTTCTCTCTTTTGGTTACTGTTTGCATGGAATATCTTTTTCCATCCTGTCACTTTTAATCTATTTGTGTCTTTGGATCTAAAGTGAGTCTCTTGTAGACAGCAGATAGTTGGATTATGTGTTTAATCCACTTACATTTAAAGTAATTACTGATAAGGAAAGACTAGTTATTTTCCTATTTGTTTTATATATTCCTTACAGGGTTTTTTGCCCTTCCTTTCCTGCATTATTGTGTTCTTTGGTGTTTACTTGATTTTTTTCTAGTGAAATTCCTTTCTCATTTCCCCTTATGTATATTCTATAGCTATTTTCCTTGTGGTTACCATGGGGATTATATTTAACATCCTAAATTTATAACTCTCTAATTTGAATTTATATCGGTTTAACTTCAATAAGATAAAAAACCTCTGCTATTTTATAGCTCCATCCCCACCCCTTTTGGTCAGTGATGTCACAAAATTACATCTTTATACATTGTGTGCCCCAAAACATAAACTAACATTTTTTTAAATGCATTAGTCTCTTAAACTATGTAGAAAATGAATGTGGATTTACAAACCAAAGTTATAATAATGCTAGCTTTTGGACAAAGGATTGTTCTTTTAATCATGTCAAAAACCAAAAGTAGAGTTATAAATTGTTGTCACAATAATATTAGCTTTTATAATTGCTCATGCATTTACCTTTATTGAGATCCTTATTTCTTCCTGTGGCTTCAGATTACTATCTAGTGTCCTTTCATTTTATCCTGCAGGACACCCTTGGGCATTTCTTGCAGGGCGGGTCTAGTGGTAATGAACTCCCTCAGCTTTTGTTTATTTGGGGATTCTTAATTTCTCCCTCAGTTTTTTTTTAAAGATTTTATTTTTCCTTTTTCTCCCCAAAGCCCTCCAGTACATAGTTGTGTATTTTTAGTTGTGGGTCCATCTAGTTGTGGCATATGGGATGCTGCCTCAATGTGACCTGATGAGCAGTGCCATGTCTGTGCTCAGGATCTGAACCAGTGAAACCCTGGGCTGCCAAAGCGGAGCGTGTGAACTTAACCACTTGGCCATGGGGCCGGCCCTCTCCCTCAGTTTTGAAGGACAGTTTTGCTGGATATAATTCGTTGATAATTTTTTTTTGTTTTAGCACTTTGAATCTATCAGCCTACTGCCTTCTGGCTACCAAAGTTTCTAGTGAGAAATCGGTTGATATTCTTATTGAAGATCCTCTGTATGTAACAAGTTGTTCTCTTGTTCTTTTCAAGATTCTCTCTTTGTATTTGGCTTTTGAAAGATTGATTATAGTGTTTATTGGTGTGAGTTTCTTTGAGTTCATTTTACTTGTAGTTCATTGCACTTTTTTGATGTTTATATTCATATCTTTCATCAAATTTGGAAATTTTCAGCCATTAGTTCTTCAAATATTCTCTCTGTGCTTTTCTCTTTTTTGGAGTCTTTAGGGGGCTCCCACAAGGCATATGTTACTCTACTTGAAGATGGCTCACAGGTTCCTTAGGCTCTGTTCACTTTTGTTCAATTTTTTTTTCTGTTTCTCAGATTTGATAATTTCCATTTCCCTGTCTTCCAATTCACTGTTTTTTTCTTCTGCCTGCTCAAATCTGTCTTTGAACTACAGTAGTGAAATTTTAATTTCAGTTATAGTACTTTTCAGCTCCAGAATTTATTTTTGTTTCTTTTTGGGTTTTCTAACTCCTTATTGATATTTCTATTTTGTTTGTAGATCATTTTCTTCACTTTTTCCACACCTTCCATTAGTTCTTTGAGCATCTTTAAGATACTTATTTTGAAGTCTTTTTCCAGTAAATCCACCATCAGGTGTCTTTCACGGACATTTTCTGTTGATTTATTTTTTCCTTTGAAGGAGTCATACTTTCCTGTTACTTTGTATGCCTTGTAATTTTTTGTTGAAAACTGGACATTTGAATCTAACAACGTGGTCACTCTGGAGCTCAGATTCTCCTCCTTCCCCAGGGTTTGCACTGTTATTGTTTTTGTTTTCTGATTGTTGTAGGCTCTTTCTGTGCTGAGGATCAGTTTGAGGTGTACAGTTAAGGTCTTCTTGGGTCTTTTGTGAGCCTTTCCTTGGGTATGCTTGATCACTTTCTAGTTTTCCCTATATATGCAGTTGTGTTTGAATGTCCTAGTTTTTAATGTCTCACTCCCAAAGGGGGAAAAAGAGAAAAATGAAGGGCTTGGGGGAAAGAGTTCTGGTCCTTTTAATCCCCTGGAAGTCACTTCAGCCAGAGGGAGGGGGACTTGTAACAACTGGGGGAGGTGCAACATCAATGGCTGCCGGCCTCTTTGTCTGCACCTCTGGGATCAGAAGCAGCAATCAGCAATCACAGCACAGACACCTGATATTTGGAGGGCAGGGTTCTTTTTGCCCACCCTGTCTCACCTAAGCTGTGTGCAGACTGCATGAGGAACCGGTGCACAGCTGCCCGCCATGTGGCTGGGGGTGGGGGACAGATAGCTGCCCCTCTGCCAAGAGCTGAAATTAACTGCTCTTCACCATCCAAATCTTCCCCTGGAATTTGCAAGCCTTCAGTAGACTCCAGAGTTCCAAAGTAGTTACATCAGACAGATTCTGGCAGTGTGATTATTGTCTAGGTGGGGAGCCAGACTCCTGGTGCCTCCTACTCTACTATCTCCTCCGAATTCTCCTCTGTTCTCATGTATTTTTCAAGAAGGGAAATATTTGGAAAAAGCACTAGAGACGAACTCCTTGGGCTACATCTCAAAATGGATGCCAACACCCCAGGTGTCAGGGCTCTCCAGCTGAGGCCTTTTGTTCCCAACTAGGCCAGTGCAATTGCATCAATCAGTTATGATGGTATGGAATTTTTATCATTTAATAGAGAACTAGTCACTATTAAAGGATAGCCTGTTCTTTGTTACAAAAAAATCAAATAGTTCCTAGTCCCGGCAAAAACCAGTTCTTCATTTAATAACAATATGCCTGTTGCTCAGTCTTAACCCATAGCAAAATTTCAAATACGGGAGCTCAGACCCTTTGTAAGGATAACATGCAAATTTTTGAAGTATTCCATACATTTCAGCCAGACTAGATTATGTAACGTGCTCTAGATAGATTCTATACACTTCTGCCACTATACCCAATAGAGAAAACGTTGCTTTTTTAGCCTAATAGAATGCTCTTCTTATCTCTGACTGCTGGAATCCTAAGATGCATCTCATTTGCCTGTGTTTTGATTCAATGTTTCCTGATGTCCTCATCCATATAGTGATCTCTCTCTTGTCTGAAAACTTTTATTGCATTTTAGTCACTCATTTAAGGCATTGAACTTGTCCTCTGTTGTACTATTGTTATTTGTGTTTGTGTTCTAACAGATTGCAACTGACGGAGATCAGGATACGCCACCGCAAAATATGCCACTTTAGCACGAGAATTATTTTGAGGTGAAGGCATTGAGTTCCTGAAATCCCTTATCTGCCTAAAAGCAGAGCCTCCTAAAAGAGCTCAATGGTCAGAAATCCCCTAAAGCACCTCTAACCTTCTCTTTTTGGAGAGAGAAGTCCAGAAGTTGACACCACACCCAAAGAGACATTCTATCATATCTCCCATATATTCTCCTAAGGTTCTATTTATCTTTCAAAAAAGTCATGTGTGTTTTCTTTCTTTCTTTTTTTTTGTGAGGAAGACTGGCCCTGAGCTAACATCTGTTGCCAATCTTCCTCTTTTTGCTTGAGGAAGATTGTCACTGAGCTAACATCTGTGCCAATCTTTCTCTATTTTATGTGGGACACTGCCACAAGGTGGCTTGACAAGTGGGGCTATGTCTGTGCCTGGGATCTGAACCTGCAAACCCCAGGCTGCTGAAATGGAGTGTGTAAACTTAACCACTATGCCACCAGGCCAGCCTCTCACTTGTGTTTTCTCAAGTGCCTTTTCTGCCCCTCCTCAAAGAAGTCATTTGTTCTCCCAGAAGTAGCCCCTGTACTCCTCTCCATCCCAATCCTTATCACTCTTTGAGTCACATTTTTCTATGAACTCCCATGTACACACATAAATAAAAATCTGGGTTTTTCTTCCCTGCTAATACATCTTTTGGCAGTTTAATATGCAGGCTCTCAATCACATACATGAGAGGATAGAGAAAAAGTATTTTCCCCTTGATGTAACTTTCTTGCTGGGAAAAGAGGAGGCAGTGCACGCCTTGGTAAGGATTTGGACAGACAGAATTGAGTGCTTTAAAATTCCCACATTGCCATCTATCTTGGGTAAATTACTTAGCCTGTCTGAACCTCCTTTTGCTTTGCTAAAAGACGAAATTCAACTGAGTAAGTTTTAAAGATCGTATTGGCAGGGCTGGCCTGGTGGTGCAGCAGTTAAGTTCGCAGGTTTTGCTTCTCGGCAGCCTGGGGTTCGTCAGTTTGGATCCCGGGTGCAGACATGGGATCGTCTGACAAGCCATGCTGTGGTAGGTGTCCCATGTATAAAGTAGAGGAAGATGGGTACGGATGTTAGCTCAGGGCCAATCTTCCTCAGCAAAAAGAGGAGGATTGGCAGCAGTTAGCTCGGGGCTAATCCTCCTCAAAAAAAAAAAAAAAGATCTTATTGGCTTTGTTCAACAATCCATGAATTGGGCAGCAGCCAATCTAGCCAATAGAAAGGAGCTCTGAGTTGCTATACAAAATTAAACACTTTTATAGGCAGAAAGGAGCAGGAACAAGGAAGTTATACTAACAAAAAAGAAGGTGGTTATTGCAAGGTCACTTCCCTTTAGGGGAGAGCAGGGGTCTATCAAGCAGATTACCTTACCAGTGCTGATCAGATGATTCCTGATTGGCTGGTTTAAGATTCCATTTCTGGGAGACTCGAAGCTATAATTACGTCTCAGTTTGATGACGTGATGTTAGCTTAAGCGACTCCATTTTGGGCCTGTTGTCTTGTTTTTAACAACTCCATCCGTCAAACGGGGATAGCAACTTTGTCTCCTTCTCAGCATTGCTGTGGGGGTTAAATGAGATAATGTGCATAAAGTTCATTACGCCTTAGGGCAGCACCTGGCCCGGAGCGAGTGTGTGTTAAATGTTGGCTTTGGCTACTGTTGCTCCTCATGCTGTTTGTAGAACTTTACAGCAAACTTTTTATATTTCATGACTTTGATGACTATTGAGTTAGTCAACAAATTGGGATCAAATTTGGCACATTTGGGCCAGCAGGGGAGGAAAAACAATTTTCCTTCTACTCTTCTGAGTACTTGGCGGAGACTCCTGTAATAAAAGGCAGATTAACAAGGGAAAAAGACCACAAGTTTATTAACATGCAGCCCTCATGTATACATGGGAGAGACTCAGGGACAGAAGACTGGCTCCCAGAGGTGCTTGGAATTCAGACTTAAGTACCGTCTTCATAGGGAAAGGGGAGAGGGGACATGGGATTACTAGGGGAGAGTAAGAGACGTTTAGGAAAGGTGAATGGGCCCTAAGAAGAATAGATGGGGGTATGATAGCTTGTGACAGTGTGTCTGAGTGTGGTGTTGACTTCTAGGCTCCTCTCCTGTGGCAAGTCCATCCTCTCTGGTTGAGGAAACTCCCGGGGAGGGGATCTATGACAACTGAGTTCCTTTTGGAGGATCTGCCTTGAGGCAGATGAGGGAGTTCAGACAAAGCCTCTCCCTGCATTTGCTGTTTTTCGAGTATCTGCAACTCAGAATAATCAATATATCAAAGTGGCATATTCTGCTACAGGCCTATACAGAGCCAATTGAAAAGAATTCAAAAGGCATCTACAAGAAAGTTTTCATTCTTTCCCTTCTCTGAACTCCTGTGGCTTTTTTTCTTTTTTAAAGATTGGCACCTGAGCTAACAACTGTTGCCAATCTTCTTCTTCTTTTTTTTCCCCCTGCTTTTTCCTCCCCAAATCCCCCCAGTACATAGTTGTATATTTTAGTTGTGGGTCCTTCTAGTTGTGGCACGTGGGATGCCGCCTCAACATGGCTTGGTGAGCGGTGCCATGTCCGCGCCCAGGATCTGAACCCTGGGCTGCCGAAGCGGAGCGCATAGACTTAACCACTCAGCCATGGGCTGGCCCCCTTCTGTGGCTCTTGAAGCATTCATATTTTAAAAAAATGTTTTGTTTGGGGGATGGCTCCATGGCGTAGTGGTTAAGTTCTGCATGCTCCACTTCAGTGGCCCAGGTTCACAAGTTCTGATCCTGGGCACCAACCTACACTATCCGTCAAGCCATGCTGTGGCAGCAACCTACATAGAAAATAGAGGAAGATTGGCACAGATGTTAGCTCAGGGCTAGTCTTCCTCAAGCAAAAACAAAAGAAGATTGGCAACAGATGTTAGCTCAGAGCAAATCTTCCTCACCCAAAAAACCAAAACAAAACAAAAACAAATTTTGTTTTATCTCCTCTGCTAGATCCTATGTTTCTTGAATGTAAAGACTATCTATATGTATGTATTTCCTACAGGCTATAAAATAGATGATAGATATTTGCTTAATGAATGAATTATTCTCTAGCTGAATTTACTAAACTCACCAGATAATTTATTTTGTGTTGGAGAGATCTGGCCTGTTTCTTAATATTCCTACAGGTAGAGAGACATCACTCTCTTTGCTGAGGTAAAAATCTGCCCTTGAAAAGAAATCATTAGTGGAGGCAGAAATGAAATTTACGAGTCCAGGCGAGCCGTTACAAACATTTAACCTCACTTTCTATGAATGTGAATTGCTGAGGCCATTGGGTAGGACAGTGAAAAGCTCAAACTGCAGATCTGGTGCAGGCAGCAGCATTGGGGGAACATGTGGGCATCAGATCAGGAATTAGTGATGGGAAACGGACTAAAGGTCATTAGCCTCCACCCCTTCTGGTGCAACCACAGGGCTTGGGGAGAGGTGGTTCTTTTTATGTTTCAAAATAGGAATGGAATGAGAAAGAAGAGGACGTATAGGGTGAATTTGCATGAGAATAGGGGACTGGAGGGCTGAGTACTGTCAGGGAGATTCGTCTGTACTCTAAAGGCCACTGGGGTGTGTGAGAAGTATTAAGTTAAGCAGCAGCAGAGGGAGCACAAAGAGAAGACCAAAATAATTGTAAGTCTACGAGATCCTTTTTTTCTCATCTAGAAAATGACAGATTCCTCCTGAACCGTTGGCAGCACTAAAAACCTTTGATTTCATCCTTCTTTTTCTTCTAGAGTACTCGTTGAAAAGTATTTCTAAGTAATTGTAACACGCTGTACACTCAGGTAGCTTATTAAGGGAGCATTCTGTAGAGTAAGGGACACTGCTTACCTGGTCCACCCCTTGGAGGCACCAGAAACTGGACTGTCGTTGTCAGAGTGTTTCTCTGAATACGGCTGTGAGAATACCTGGAGAGTTCATTAGCTTGGAATTTCATAGAGCTAATAAAAGCATTAATTAAGAATGCCCAAACCCACACATGGAAGGGGACCTAGATCCAATTTACTCGACACTCGGTATAAGTAACATTTTATATATAACAACTACAAATAGCTTGCAGTGTGGTTCTGCTATACTTTATAATCCTTTGCTGCTGGAGACTTGGTGAAACCTTGAGCTGTGCGCGCCTAAGGGAAGGATCTCCACTGTGTGCTTTATCCTCTTTTGTCAGCCAGATTCTGTTTTGTCTGCTGACCTTTTCAGAATGTCCCATGTCACTCTTATCCTGCACCAGTTTGCACTGGAATGGTGCTTCATCCTATCAGGAGCCTTTTCTTTTTCTGCTACTAACTGAACATCTCATACTGCAAAAATGCTCCTTAGAGCTCAAAGAACAGAGTCCTTGTTAACGAGTCAAGGCTGTTAGGCATCCTCCAATGGGCGTGGCTAAGTGCCTGTTGTCTACTTGATGCCAGGAATGGCTTAACTCTGCATCTTTTTACTTTGCGAAACCTGCAAGAGCTCTAAGTTCTAGGCAGATGCAGTCTCCCACCTCCTGGTGTTGTTTTTTGGTTGTTCAACTGCTCACAAGCTCTGAGCCACCTTACAAAATGCTCTCCTAGCTCAGCCTGTGCTGTAATTAAATAATTTATTGTGTGGCTAACTGTCAACTTGTTGTCTCCCGTCTAAAGCCAGGAGGGCAGGGAGCAGTCTCTCCTGTTCACCGTTGCATCTGCAGCCTCTAGACTACCATCTTGCCCATAGAGGGCCTTCCATCAATGGTCGTTGAATGAGTGTCTCTTCCACACTGGGGTGTAAGGGAGTAAGCTATATACTTGCTTATTTTGGTGGAAAGAGAAACTTCTAGGCTGAGTTGGACTTGACAAGATTTCCCATTAGACAGATTCTATGCTATGATAAATTGGATGGTATGATAAATTAGATGCTATGATAAATAGATGTAACTTTAACTGCAGTCACTTAGGAGTTCTCCTGTTTAATCATTTCATGCTCATTCTCTTTATAGTCTTCATTAGAATTTTTGAAGGCAAAGGGACATTTTACAAGACCAAGTGAAATAAAGAATTTGGGAAATTATCCGGTAAACTCAGGACAAAAAGTATATATGGTCAAATGTAAGGCAACATTGAATGTAATGCTATTTGCATTTTTCACAATGAGAAGCTGTGTTTTGGTCAACTTGAAAATACACAGTTCCAGGGATATAGAGGAAATAGTCCAACGTCTGCTCATAATATTTGATTATTAATTTAATTACATATTTAAAATGTAATATTTAGAATCACATAAAATAACTAAAAATATGGATGGAAAAATTTTAATTTACACGATAACAGACATCTTCAGCATCTTGTTTCTTTCATCATTACGAGGGTTACAGTTTTTCAGAGCACTTTATCTGTATTTCTGTCTAAATTGGTTGAGATAGAGCATTTTGGAATCCATGCATGATGAGAGTCACCGGAAATTCTACCCAAGTCACAAGTTGTCATTCATATAATGTTATAGCCAATGGGTTTTTATTTCTCCTCTTGACCTCCTGACTCATCTACGCTCACTACAGCCTAACTACTTTCTATATTGCTTTAGGTGATTTTTGAAAGGCTTGATTACAATGACATCCAACACTTCTCATTTTCACACCTCCAGGCACAATTAATGTACAACAATATGCCCTTTAAACAATCAATTTCATTAGGTTATATCTATAAGCATCCAAACTAGTATTAATTAAAGTTAGGCTAATGTGTCTTCCTCAAATAATACTTTGTAGTCCAAAATAAAGTAATGGAGAGAGTACTTTATGATATGACAGACTTCATCAGGACTCGAATATAAAATTTTACCGTCTTTTCTGAGGATTAACTTTGGAAACACCTAGGCTTACATTAGAGCATAAGCAGCATTTCCTGCTGAGCATCTTGGGGCACCCCCGTGGTCTGGACTGCTCTCTCCACTGATTCAGTCATTGGATCGTTCTTCAGTTCTGAACTTCACCTTAAGCAATCATTAACCAGCAAATACTTAATGTGTAATATTTAGTAAATAACTTTTTAAAAGAGTAATCTGACTTGCTAAAGAATTTGCAACTAAAGAGTATTTGCATTATCTAAGTATTGCCTCCCTGACCCATCCTCCTTGTCTTCCCCCACTCTTCCCTAACTAGAGACGTTACCAAGGATACAATTAGAAACAAGAGCCTTAGCCCCCAAAGCTTGCTTCTGGGCTGAGTCTCCCATTTCACTGATTCCAACACTTACTCCACCCTCTATCCCCTCATTTTAACATCTCTGAAGGCAAGATGCATCTTACAATTGATGGCATCTTACAATTACTGTCGTCCAAGTCACAGTTGTGATGTAGTTGCAGGAATCTGGTCATAACTGCTCATTCAGTTGTCACTTTAATTGAGTTATATGCATTTAATTGCCATTTACAATGTCTTCAAAATAATCTCAGTGTAATTTGGCATTGAAAGGAAAAGTTATATTTGCCTAAATGCGTGGAAAAAGAGCAGTGTGATATATAATGAAAATCTATGACCAAAGAAGTCTAAAAGACCTCTTTTCATATGTAAAAAATAATTCTAAATGATAAGAAAGCATTAAATGGCACTGTTTTCTCCTTTTTTAGTGGTACATAATGGGATAGCTAAAGATCAATGGTATCTTAGATTTAATGAAATATGGCAGTATTTGCTTTGGATTGAAAATTTGAATCTCATGTCCTTTTCTTGGTAAATTCCTCGTTCTGATGTGCTTAATGTATTCCTAGCTTTTAAGGTCACATTTAAAGGAAATTGTATGCAATCTGTTTACTACGAACTTTGTTCAAGTTCAAACAACGGTTTTTTCAATCATACTCTACTTCAAAGCATTACAACGGGGGCCTGAAAAGTCTGGTAAACATGTTGCAATGACAGGAAGTATTAAAACCTATAAAGGTGCAAGAGGATTTGAGATTGTAGGAGCATCATAGCTAAATAAGGTACATATTCCACAGTGTTTTCTGTGCCAAAAAAAAAAAAAAATCTCTTATGGCTTCATAAGGAATTGTTTAAAGTCTTATAAAAAAGATTGACGTCATTCAATTAATATCAGACACACAATTGTTGAGAAACTACCATATGTAGGACTCAGTACCCATTTATACCTAATATTTAGTGTGCGTACTAGGCATTGCGCTGGGCTCTAAGAATAAATAGTAAAAGAGAGGGTCACGGTCCCCTTGGAGCTCATTGTGCATTGGGGAAGGCAGGTCAATGTTAGCAGGAGACATGTCTAAGCTTTGTAGATATTTCACTCTGATGAACCTAAAAGCCTTCTCTGACCACTGCCCTGCGGGGTGGACCACGAATGAGGAGAATCAGTCAAGGCGGAACATTCAGAGGAAACAGATGGCACATTCAAACTGGGAACTTTGCAGAGAATCTATTAAAGGAATATTTACAAAGGTGTGGGCAGGGTATAGGAAAACCACAGGATAATTTTGTACCCGAGGAACCAGTAACAGTTACAGGGGGAGGGTGGAGGGTGGAAGGAATGGAGGGTAAGGCAGTGGGATCCCCTCCCTCAGGCCTGAAGAGAACCTGAACAGTCAGAGGAAAATCACTGATGCCAAGGAAGGAAAGGTTTTCAAGTGTTTAGAGAGGCACTTTGATGTGGTTAAGAAAGAGGGCTCTGGATCCAAACAGGCCAGGGGTTCAGTTACAGCTCTTTACTTATTAGTTGATCTTCTGAGACTGTTAACTCTCCTGGTATCCATTTCCTCTTCTTCCTTTTAGTAAAAGCGTGTCCTGGAGTTTTCACCTGCTATGTGGTTTCTTAATACAGGCTATATAGTCCAGCTAACTCTGGAGATGTGACTAAATTTCGACCAGTGGGATGTGGGCAGGGGTGATGCGTACAACTTCTGGATCATCTTAATGACCTTGATTCTAACTCTCTCACCCTTTCCACTGGCTGGGCAATGGGCATAATTGGAGCACGTTTGGAAGCTACGTGGTGAGGAAAGCAGATCCACCTCTTACCTCCGATTGTCAGGTGAGAGAGAAATAAATTTCTGACTTATTTAAGCCCCTGTATATTTGGGTCTTTTTGTTATAGCAGTTTAGCTCATCCCTTAACTAATACATTGTGTGACCTTGGATAAATTGCAGTTACACGTTGCTTAATGACAGGGATATGTTCCGAGAAATGTGTGGTTAGGCAATTTTGTCATATGCGAACATCATAGAGTGTACTTACACAAACCTACCATGTATATAGCCTACTACACACCTAGGCTATATGGTGCTAATCTTATGGGACCACTGTCATATATGTGATCTGTTGTTGACTGAATCCTCACCATGCAGCGTGTGACTGTATATCATTTTGCTAAGCTTAGTTTCTTTATAATAAAAGTAATTTCCTCTTTATAGGGTTTCTGTGAGGATGACAGGGGATACAATATGCAAAGTGATTAGCACAGTGCTTGGCACACATTCACTGAAATCAGGCAGGATTGGGTGTAGCATGAAACGAGGCAGCCAATGAGAGATGTACCATAGGATATGTGAAAGAATAAGAAATATATATATTGGTCTCTGCCCCCAGTGCCTGCTAATACGTGGTCTTTGGCCCCAGTTACTGACACAGAGCTCCTAAAATACTTGTAATTTCCTAGGTGATAGAGGCATCTGACACAGGGCTCTGAAATCCCTTGGACTTTCCTGTATGATAGGAGAGTCTTTTGTTCTAATGAGGTGACTCTTGGTCGGGGCTCGTCATCAGAAAGACCAACCTATGATTAGAAGCTTGGAATTTTCAGCTCCCTACACTCTGGAGAGGGAAGAGGCGTTGGAAATTGAGTTAACAATTGATCATGCCCCAGTGATGAAGCCTCAGTGAAAAGTCCTGAACAGTGAGGTTCGGAGAGCTTCTGGGTTAGTGAACACATCTATGTGCTGGGAGAGTGGTGCACCCCAATGCCACAGGGATAGAAACTCTTGTGCTTGGGACTCTTCTGGACCTTGGTCTGTATATCTCTTCATTTGACTACTCATCTGTGTCCTTTATCATATAATAAACTGGTAAATGTAAGTAAGTGTTTCCCTGAGTTCTGTGAGCGAACCTAGTAAATTATTGAATCTGAGTCAGAAGTACAGGTGACAGCCTTGGACTTGAGATTGGCATCTGAAGTGAGGGCATTCTTGTGGGACGAGCCCTCAACTTGTGCGATCTGATGCTAACTCCAGGTGGATAGTATCAGAATTGAGTTGAATTATAGGACACCCAGCTGGTGTCGGAGAATTGGTTAGTGTGGGAAAAACCCCACACACATGGTGTCGGAAGTATTGTGAGTGTGAGAGTAAAGGAAAACACAGTGCATTTTTCCTAGATAGGGTGACTTTTAAGAACAAGAGTGAATAAAACGTGAGCTAAGTTGTTTGCTATGAGTGATGTGATCCTTCTCCAGGACCCACAAACTTTTGGTAAAAGGTTGCTTATTCTACCAGTGGCTGCCATGGAGAGAAGCTTAGTATAAGGGGCTGTGGCCCTCACTACATTATTTTCAGAATGGAGATAAAGGAATAACAAAATGCGGAGGCAGGAAGCTGAAACTAGAAATGGCCGGAAGAATATAAGACCTCCTTGGAGTTTGAAGAACTCTTGGGGGATGGATGCGAAGGTGCTTTGGTCCTCTATGGGGCTTTCATCTGATCTTACGTGAATCCCAAGACATTGGGAGCCTCTAGCTGACATCTTGGTGACACACACAGTGACTATCCTTGCTTATCATTCTTGGACACATGTGCAGAGTCACTCTGTGGTAAATTTCTGAAAGTGGGGTCAAGGGTATTTGTAATGCTTTCGACTGCTGTGGGGTTGGTTGACTCTAAGTTGATCGACAGGATCTGATAGCCTTTTCTGTGCACTTGGTACATTTCCTGCTTTTACAAATTATCTCAGGGGTCTGCTTTTTGTCTGCCTTGGAAGCTTCTGGCTGCTGTAGTGGTACCTGGGGGCTGTGAAGGGCCATAGTCCCATCTGGATAAGCAGATTTTAGTCATGCAGGCCCTGGGTTTTCCCTAGACCAGCCTGTGAGTGTGTGGGGACAGCTGAGTGGAGGCAGAAGATATAAATATTCATGTGCCTTAGATACTGTGGTTGGAAAACTTTAGCCGTGCAATTAGCTAAATGGCTGTGGTTTCATGACACAGGCGTACAGGGGGTAGTGTTGGTGCCTCACATGCGTGTTGTCTGAGTGTTGTGTGAAATGATGATATGCCGTGGGTAGGTGTCAACAGTAATTTCAGGAATTATCAGAGTCTGGCTAGCACCTGGATTTAATGGGAAAAAGACGTTAGCTCCTGTTGCATGCTCACTGCAACTAGAGTCTTTATGGAGTTCTGAGAGGTAATGCTAACATTTCTCTATTTGCCTCAATCAGGCACAATTTTATTCTGGAGCCTCTGACCTTGTGACTATATGATCAACGCCCCTGGGACCACTATTGCTGATTTCTAGCAGGCAGTATGAAATGTGTTTTTGTCTTAGGATCATGGTTAACCAGACTCCTTACTGGGGTTCTTTTAAAGTGGCTCCCTCCCTCCCTGCCCCTCTTACCTACCAGGCTCTATCTGCCTACGTCCATCAGTGCTTGCTCATGCCTCCCCATCTGTACCCCGATACTCCCCACTCTCTGCCTTCCTGAACTTGGCCCTTGCCTTCCTAAGACTTGGAAAGCCATTGGGAGCCCTCCCACTTGGCTGAACTCCTGGCCTGGACTTACCCCAGATATCTCTGTCTTATTAACAACCAGGCCCCAGTGGGACCTGCTGTTTTCCAGCAGATCTCTTGGGTCAGGTTTCTGGGAACCAGACTCAGAGATGGAGATTTGCATGTAGCACTATCGAGTGCTGTTGGTGTCAATAGCTCTGAGGAGTGCAGGCAGCAGGATTGAGCAGAGGGCGAAGTTGAGCTGCAATGCAGTAATAGCAAAGGCCTCAGCCAACCTCAAGGGGAGCTCAGGAGCTGGGATGGCCCTTTGGAATTGTCCCTCATTGAGGCATGGGGGGCTGAGTCTTTGTACCAGGACATGGACCAGTCATTGGATGTGTTTTCCTCTGGAAAGGGGTCATGACCTTGGGTGAGGCAGCTTCCCTTTGGCAGAGGGGAGAGATTCAGCTGTGACCTTTAGCAGCCGGTATTTCTAGAAGCTGGAGGAGCAATGCCTGTGTTCTCCTGCCCTTCCTGTCCCCCACCCCACCCCACCCCAAGCCATGCCACCAGAGGGAATCCAGGCACTGCATCGCAACAGAAGCTGCAAAGCTAAAGACATTATCCTCATGCCTTCTTAGAGTTGGATCTGATGCAACTGGTCAAAGAAATCCTCTTCTCCTTTGAAGTGTATACCCTCGTATTTTGTTCTGGGAAATTCTTCTGACATAGCATCTTGGCTTTTCGAGTTTTTATTTAATAAATTTTTATTTATTAAATCATATGGGAATTATATTATATGTGAATTATAGATCTGGAGAGGAACAGAAAGGTGAATTAAATTAGGTGGTTTTCCTCAAAGGGATTCAGAGGTTGGGGAATGGTGGTGGGGAGGGAGGGGTGTGGCAGAGACGGTCAGGGAAAGTAGAAATAGAGGGAAGGGCTTTGTGCAGGCAAATGGGATGAAACTTCAGCACTGAGGACCACGTTCTAACACCGTCTCCCGGCAGATTTTGCCTGGGCGCCCTGAGCTGATGCAACAAGTCTTCCCAGGTGTGGGCCTGGAGGGCAGACTTGGGGGAGGGAAATCTTTTTAACTCAAAAGATCATGCCTAAGCAAGGACTAGAAGGTGGATTAAAATGAATACCAGTGACAGATGTCTATATTTAAATTACTGAAAAACTGGAATATGCAGAAAGTAGAAAGGAAAAAACAAACCTATGGTCTCCCCACTTGGAGAAAACCATTGTTAAAATCTTCTGATGCTTTTTCCCCTTTGTACCCCTCTCCCCTTTAGAAAATGTAGGCGAGACGATCTCTTTCTTTAGTTTTACGTCCTATATTTTTCATTTAACGCAATGGTAAAGTGCAGGCTGTGGAGTCCAATGTCAGCTTGGGTTCAAATGCTAGCTTCCTCTTAATATCTGTGTGACTTAGACAAGTTATTATCTTTCTACACCTTACTTTCTCATTTCTAAAAAGGGGACAATGCAAAGACATTTCTAACAGGATTCTTATGAAGATGGACTGAGCTAGTGTGTGCGAAGCTCTTAACACTATTCCAGGCTTTCAGAAAGTACTCAATAAATTTGGCAATGATTATTTCCCCACATTATTGCATCTGCCTGAGCATCCTATATGTCTACATAATAGTCCGTCCTGTGGTTGAACTCTGGTTTACTTTTGTTGGACATCTAGGCGGAATCCACTTTTTTAAATGATTATACAAAATGTAACAATGAGCATTTTGGTCCATAAACAATTTATGAATTTTGTATTTCTTTAGGCTAAAATCCCAGGAATAGAATTATTAGGTTTAAGGATAGGCTCTTGAATCTGTATGTATGTGTTTTATTGTAAAATAAATTTTCTATACTTAATGGTTTATTTAGTTGTGGTAAAGCCTATGACATATTATTAGTTAACTTATTACATATGTTTCTTAAATATTTAATAAAATGTGTAACAATGTTTTAAGAAAGGGCTTAACTAGTTCTCCAATTATGGAATCTACTCTGTTCTCCAAGGTTATTTCCTTTTCCATGCACAGTCATAAACCAAAGACTGTTGCTTAGGTCTTAATTTACCTGATACTATCAGTTTTGTTCTGGGCATACTACCTAGGCAGCATCTAGCATCCCTGAAGGTTATTTTTTTTAGAAACTAGGGTCTTTATTCTCTAGGTGAAGAGGACTATTGAAGGGTTTAATCAAGGCTTACTGGGTAAGATTCACGTTTTATTTTATTATTATTTTTTTGCTGAGGAAGATTTGCCCTGAGCTAACATCTGTGCCAATCTTCCTCTGTTTTGTTTGTGGGTCACCACCACGGCATGGCCGCAACCAGTGGTTTAGGCCTGCATCCAAGATCCAAACCCAGGCCCCTCAAGCAGAGCATGCCAAACCAACCACTAGGCCACGGGACTGGCCCCCTAGGATGTCTGAATTTTGGTTTCTAAACTCAGAGTTCTTAGACGTTTCCCTACATATTTGCACGGAATTTCTCAAAACTGATTTCCACATATAGATCCATTTATTCACTTGCATGTTAGTTAAACCTATAGATGCTTGGGTAAATATATCTGGGATAAAAAGCATTTATATAGTTGATTGGCTTGCACTTGAGAATAGAATTTCCAGATGATAATGCCTGACAAATTTGTTCAGTTTATTCATGCAAGTGCCTTTCCAACACTTCACAGTTGGCTTATTCAAAACCCAGAAGCACTGAACTGAGAGAATTATATTTTTATGGATTCTTCACGACTTCTATGTTCATAATTATTTCATTTATGTGTAAGACGGTTTTTTTCCCTTCCCAATCTGTATGTCTTTTATTTATTTTTCTTGTCTTATTTCAATAACTAAGAATTTCAATAAAATGTTGAATGGAAGTGGTGAGAGTAGACAAAACATTCAGCATTTCGCTGTTAAATATGATGTCAACTGTCAGTTTTTTGTAGATGTTCTTTGATTTGTTTTCCTATGCATTTACTTTTACCATACATGGTTGTTGAATTTTGTCAAATTCTGTTTCTTCATCTACTGAAACAACCATATGATTTTTCTCCTTCATTCTGCTATTGTGGTGAATTATATTGATTGAATTTTAAATATTGAAATAATCTTGCATTGCTAAGATAAACCTTACTTGGTTATGATGCTATCATCCTTTTAATATATCCCTTAACATTTAATATTCAATGTGCTTATCTTTGAGGATTTTTGTATCTATGATCACGAGGGATATTAATCCATAGTTTATTTTTCTTGCAATGTCTTTGCGTGTTTTTTTTTCTTTGCCTGGTTTTGATATTAATGTAATGCTGGCCTCATAAAATGAGTTGGAAAATGTTCCTTTCCTCTATTTTCTGAAAGAATTTGTATAAAAGTGGTTGTATTTCATCCTTAAATGTTTGATAGAATTCACCAGTGAAATCTTGGAATTTTCTTCATGAAAAGTTTTAAATTACAAATTCAGCTTTAATAGATGCAAGATCCTTCAGATTCTCTATTTATTTTGTATTAATTTTGATAATTTATATCTTTCAAGAAATTTTTCTGTTTTACGTAAGTTGTCACATTCACTGGCATAAATATTTTCATAATATTCTCTTTTGATATCTGTAGAAACCATGGTGTTAGGTACTCTTTCGTTTCTAATATTGATAATTTGTGTTTTGTCTTCTTTTTTCTGTGATAGGTCTAGCTAGAGGTTTATTTATTTTGCTCAAAAACCATTTTGATTTTATTATTTGCCTATCTCTAGTTTATTGATTTTTGTTCTTATCTTGATTTCCTTCCTCTTCTTACTTTTATGTACTCATCTTTTCCCAGCTTCTTAAGGTGGAAGCATAGATCACTGATTTTAAACTTCCCTTCCTTTCTAATATAAACATTTAGAGCTATACATTTCCTAAGCGTTGCTTTAGTTTGCATTTCATGACTTTTGATATATTATGCTTTCATTATCATTCACTTCAAAATATTTTTGAATTTCCGTTTTAGTTTCTTCTTTGAGCCATATTATTTATGTTGTATTTATTAATATTAAAATAATCAGATATTTCACATATTTCTTTTTGTTATCAATTTCTAACTTAATATAGTTAGAAAATATACTCTGCATGACTTCAATCTTTTAAAATTTGTTTAGACTTATCTTATATCCTAGCATATGACCTCTACTGATGAAAGTTTCATGTCATTTTAAAAAAATGTGTATTCTACAGTTATTAGATGTAGCTTCCAAAAATGTCAACTGAGTCAATTTGATTGATTTTGTTAGTGAGGTTTTATATATCCTTACTCATTTTCAGACACTTGTTCTATCAATTACCGAATAAGGAGTGTTGAAATCTCCTGTAGCAAACGTAGATTAGTCTATTTATCCCTTTAGTTCTGTCAGTTTTTGTTTCATGTATTGTAAAGCCCTGTTTTTAAGTGCATACACATTTAGAATCACTGTGTCTTTGGGATGAATTGACCTTTTGTCAATATGAAATGTCTGTCTTTGTCTCTGATGACATGTGCTGACCTAAAGTCTGCTTTGGCTGATATTAATATGGTCATTCCTGCTTTCTTGTGACTAGTGCTTTCATGCTGTATCTTTTTCTGTTGTTTTATTTTTAATCTATATCTTAATACTAAGGTGGGTTCCTTATAGATTGCATTTAGTTAGACCTTGCTTTTTTATCTAGTCCAACAATCTCTGTCTTACAATTGGAATTTTTAGTCCTTTATATTTAATGTAATTATTGATCTGTTTAGGTTTAAATCTACCATCTTGCCATTTTTTTTGGTTGTCCCATCTATTCTTTGTTATCATTTTCCCTCCTTTCCTGCTTTCTCTGACTTAATTGATTATTTTTTAGTATTGTATTTTATCTTCTCTCTATTGGCTCATTAAAGAGGTAGCTTGTCTCCAAAGATGACCTCCTGTGAACCACGACTCCTGTGTGAACCCATCCCATTGGGGATAGCCCTGTGACTCATTTTAACCAGTAAAGTGTGGTGGGATCAATGCTCTGCCAGTTCTGGGCCTGTGTCTTCAGAAGGTCAAGAGTCTTCAGCTTTTGCACCTTTGGCATCCTGAGCTGCCATGTAAGAAATCTGGCTACCTGCTAGACAGATATATGGAGACAGCACATGCAGAGGGAGAGGCTCTGATGGGATTTTCTTTGTGTTTTTCTCACTTGTGCTTTCTTGAGCTTCTTGGATATGTGAGTTTATATTTTTCATCAGATATGATAAGTGCTTGGTCATTTTTTTTTCAAACAATTTTCTTCTGTCCCAATTTCTCCTCTCCTTTAGGACTCTAATTATCTCTTAAACTACTTGATATTGTCCATGGGCCATTAGGGCTCTGTTCATTTTTCAGCCTTTTCCTAGCTGTGTTTCAGTTTCGATTGTTTTTATTGCCCCGTCTTCAAGTTTACTGATCTCGTGGAGTCTCATTCCTTGTGTGCACAGCTTGGTATTCATTTGATACTCAAGGGGACCCATCTGTAGATTTCTGTAGTTCCTCCTCTCTGGCATCCTGCCCCACAAGTTTTAGTTGCTTCAGTAGCTTTGAAAGTCAATCTCTGTTTCCTCAACCCAGCCAGATCTCTGTGCTCTCTTTGGTCTTCCTTCACTGTGCCACAGTCAGGACAGTGTCTCCAGGCAGAAAGCTAGGTTGGTCAGTTGTTTCTCTGCTCAGCTCAGTTGTTTCTCTGCTCCCCAGGATCACCGTCTTGCACTGTCTGTTGTTCAATATCTGAAAACAGTTATTTCATACATTTTGTCCCGTTTAATAGATGTCTATTGTGGAGGGCTAGTGCAATACCAGTTTATTCCATCATGGCTGCAAGTAGACAAATTATATTTTTATGGACGACAACTGTAGTTAGTATTCCCTGCTTTTCAACTTGCTGTGTAACGTGTCCTGACATAGTGGTATGTTAGTTATATATTGCTGCATGACAAATCACCCCAAAATGTAGTGGTTTTAAAACAGCAAGCCTTTTTTGAAATCTCACAGTAATTGTGGGTCAGGCTTAGCTGGGTAGGTCTGGCTCAGGGTCTCTTTTGTGATGGTGATGGGGATGTTGGAAGTGGCTGGAGTCACCTGAATGGTTGGTTGGGGAGGGAGGGTCTGCTTCCAAGATGGGCCCCTCACGCGATCATTGGCAGGAGCACTCGGTTCCTCACTATGCAGGCCTCTCCATAGGCCATTCGAGAGTCCTCACGGCATGTCAGCTGACCTCCCCCAGAGGGAGCAATCTAAGAGAGAGAGAGCGAGAGAGGAAGGAGCAGCGTCTTTTATGATCTGCACACAGCATCACTTCCACTTTCTTCTGTTCATTAGATGTGAATCACGAAGTCCAGCCCACACTCAAGGGGAGGGTAATTAGGCTCCACCTCCTCAGGGGAGAAGTCTCACAGAATCTGTGGACATATTTTAAACCTACCACAGCTTTTAAATATTATCCCAATAATGCTGTGCAAGAAACAACCACAAAACCTCAGCAGCGTGAAACTGTAACTGTTTATAATGCATGTGTCTGAGGGTGGCTGGGGCAGCTCTACAGATCTCAGCTGGGGGCAGTCACATGTCATGAGCCGTCACGTGAGGACGGCTTTATTTAACCAGGGACAGCCTGCTTAGATCAGGCAGGATAACTTCCGATACCTTAATTTTATATCACAAGTATACAGATACTTACTATTTTGAGTAATATATTACTGAAAAAACATGATCAAATTTGTTTCTGGACAATTACAAAATGTATTGAAATTCCCATATCATCCAGAATTAAAAAAGATTTCATAGATGACTTGTAAAATCAATTATCTCCACATTTAAAATTTATTCTCAGTGTGATAATGCTGGTGGTGTTATCTGTGACATTTTATGTGATTAATTTACAAATATCATCCAATTTTAATTTCCCCTATATTTTACAAGTCATCTGAATATATTTGTTGCTACTATATTTTTTTCCTTATAGGGCTTAATAAATAGAGTATTCTTATTTCTGAAGCACGAATAACTTGTTTTGCATTGCATTCATTTTTTTAAAATCTATGTCTGTTCCATTTCATCTATTTAAATCTTTGTGTTTTCATCTACAGTTTTTTTATTTTGGTAAGGAAGATTGACCCTGAGCTAACATCTGTTGCTAATCTTCCATGTTTTTTGCTTGAGAAAGATTGTCCCCAAGCTAATATCTGTGCCAGTGACAATCTTCCTCTATTTTGTATGTGGGACACCACCACAGCATGGCTTGATGAACAGTATGTAAGTCCGTGCCCGGGATGTGAACCTGCAAACGCTGGGGCTGCTGAAGCAGAGTGCGCAAACTCAACCACTATGCCACAGTGCTGGCCTCTCATCTACAGTTTTTTATAGTTATAAAATGCCATTATTCTAGAATTAATTTGTATATGTGTTTAAAATTCACTGAGTATCTTAACCCAATGCCTGGTATATGATAGGTGTGCTATAATTGTTAGCTGTGTTATTATTATTTATTACTACTATTAAATTAAAAATTTACAAGAGAGCAGAGATCTACTTTCTACAGCAACTCTATTAACCTTTATTTTATTTGGATTTTGAATAATATTATTTATCCCATGTAAACAAATGATACATAAGATGTACTATAGTTGTATAATCAAATCACTAATGTCAAAAAGGGAGCTTTTTTCAAGGGAGGAGGCTGCAGTGGACTATTCTTCAGAGGCTGGAACTTGCCTTATATCTCGGAGGGATAGAAAAGCTCATGAATGAATCCTGACATCATAAAATGTCAGAAATGGAAGGTTCTTATTCTGCAGATAAGAAAACTGAGCCTGAGAACCGAGGTCAGAGAAATTTCCCCTTTTCCTTGCTGAAGCCTGTCACTCCTCTCAAATCCATTCTAGGCTGGAGACATCTACTTTCTTCTCTGACAGAGCTGGAGAACCTTCAAAAGTCAGAATACAAATAATTAAGTTACAGAACAATCTGCAAGAGGAAATTGGATGGTGCGAATGTTCCATGGGAAAGTGTTAACAAGAGGCTAGTTGGCCAGAAATAGAGAAAAGGCTCTGAGTGAGACTTTAGACAAGATCCTAAGATGATCTCTAGCAAAGCATTAGTTTTTATACTTCCCAATTCATTTTGGACTGATATTTTGTAAAATATAGTAAAAATAAATTATTAGAGAAATATATTTAAAAAGGAAAGACATACAGAATACAAGTCTAACTTTTTCCTTATTATTAGATTCAACAGACATAAACTTAATCTGCCAAATGGCTATAAAAGTTTTTAAATGCTTACTCTCAATTTTTTGACCTATTTTGTTGTGGACCAGTGACAAATAGTTTGCAGACTGGCCCTGGGTTCAGTGACCTCTTATGGTTCTAACATTCTGTGCTTTTATTTGAAGTCCAAATCACTGTGCTTTGAATTTACAGAACTTCTCAGCCATGCATCGATTAATTAAAATGTATTAATTGATTTTAAAATGTTTATTTAAAACCCATCACGTATAGGCTAACCACACGCTCTAAATGAAATTGAATTAGAAATGGTCGCCTTTCTCAATAACTTACAGTCTGGTGGGGGAGCTAAACCGCATGTGTATGATATGGAAGAGAAGGCGGAGGTGTCAGGAGAGCACCATGGGTGCAGAGCAGGGAGTCCAGAGCAAAGAGACGTGGCTGCTATCGTGGAGGAGTCAGGAGGGCTCTGTGGAGGGCACGGCCTTGGAGCCTCGGAAGGCCACACATGGGAAGACGCAGGGCAGGGCATGCTGGGAAGAATGAGTAAATCTCAAAACTTTGGCATACTTTTCCCTTCATGTTAAAAATATCTCTGTGAGGTTGAGAGATAATGGGAAGCGCCAGGTAGAAACTGAAGCACAAAGATACAGTTGTGGTAAAGCCTTCAACAGGTTGTTATGGGTGAAAAGTATCCCCCCCACCCCCAATTCATATCTTGAAACCCTACCCCCCAATATGATGGTGTTAGGCAGTGGCGCCTTTGGGAGGTGATTCAGTTTTGATGAGGTCATGAGGGTGGAACCCTCAGAATGGGATTAGTGGGACCACCCTGTGGCCAAGTGGTTAAGTTCATGCGCTCCCCTTCGGAGGCCCAGGGTTTCCCTGGTTCCCATCCTGGGCGCGGACATGCCACTGCTCATCAGGCCATGCTGAGGCCACGTCCCACATGGCACAACCAGAGGCACTCACGACTAAAATATACAACTATGTACCAGAGGGCTTTGGGGAGAAGAAGAGAAGAAGAAAAGAAAAGATTGGCAATGGATGTTAGCGCACTGGCAATCTTTAAAAAAAAAAAAAAGAATGGCATTAGTTCCTTTATAAGAGTCAGGAGAGAGGTCGCTTCTTTTCTCCCTCTCCACCATGTGAGGATGCAATAAGTCACCTGTCGGTAACCCAGAAGAGGGCCCTCACCAGAACTCAACCATGCTGTCCCTCTATCTTGGGCTTCCAGCCTCCAGAACGGTAAGAAATTATAAGCTCCCAGTCTGTGGTACTTGGTTATAGCAGCTCAAACTAAGACACAGGTCCATTGAATTATTTGTCTTAGTGTTTTCATCTGTACAATGGGCCTGATAACATCTACCTTGCTGAGTTGTTCAGAGAGCTAGAGATAATGTAAATGTATTACTTTATAAGTGTCATCGTAATTACATTACAAAGTATTGGTACATTAGCTGATACATAGTAAGTGTGCAACAAAGTGTGACAATTATTATGTCATTATTAAATAGCAGGCTCAGGACCATTTCTCGGGGGAGAAGCAGGGCTGTGGTGATCTTTTCTGGGGGTGAGAATCGATGAGTTCTTCCCAGCATTCCTTTCCCCATTCTTTTGGAAATGGTACCTCCCCTTCCGTTGGGGCGCTGTCACTCCCTCACTTCATGCAGTTCTCATGGGTCCGCTTATCTGCTGGCCACAGGGATCACAGGTAAGCCAGATCTGGCCAGTTGTAGTGCCCGCTTCCCCTAGCCACAGTGACTGGTTGACGGATGGGCACCGAGTTGTAATCTGGACCAATCAGAATCTTTCATTGAGGCTTGTATATAGGCATGTTGGGAGGAAAAAAATTACCTTCTCTTTCTTTCAGCGTTTCAAAACTAGGCTGTTAAGAGCCAAGTCTGTCACAAATAGCAAAGTTGGGAGAGAGGGGAAAGGGGAGGGGAAGGGGGACTGAAATACCAGCAGGCGTCTGAATGGACACCTCAACTTTCCAGTTATTTGAATCAACACATTCCAATTTTCTGTCGCTTGCAACCCTGACTAATGCAAGGACTAATGAGGGTTTCCAGATTCTTATCTCAACGCGTTATTCCTTATGTCAGGACTTTTCAAGAGGCGTCCCCATGATTTACTAATTAGTTGAGATTATTTAGGACAGTTTCTGAGGTGAAGTTTGAGCCAAGAGAATAACAAACACACACGCGCCCTGCCCTATGAGAGCCTCAATTCAATCAGGGACGCAAAACCCTGTAAAGTCAACTGAGAAAATAAAGCAAACTGACAAACACCCACTGACTTGAAGTGCTCTGCGAGTCCAGAGAAGGGAGAGAAGGCTCCTGATATCTGCGGACACTCAGGGAAGCCTTTGGTGAGGAGGCAGGGATTTCAGCTGGGTGTTGAAGGACAGTTCAGAAAAGTGCTTTTAGAGAGAATTGCAAGACCGCGTTGCCGTGGGTGTAGATGGGTGGAGCTGGCAAGGATATCTAGGGTGGAGATTTTCTGTTGCAGGGTAGTGAGAGGTAAGAGTGGAAAGGTACAATGGTGCTTTACATATTTTTGGAAAATTCTATATGGAGACTTCAAACGTATCCAAACATAGAGAGAGTGGTATAATGAATCACCTGCCAATATTAACGAGCTGCAACAATTATCAATATTTTATTATTGTTGTATTTCTATCCACCTTACTCTTCATCATCTTCTTCCCCCCATCCTCCCACTGGAATATTTAAAAAAAATTTTTTTTTTAAAGATTTTATTTTTTTCCTTTTTATCCCCAAAGCCTCCCGGTACATAGTTGTATATTCTTAGTTGTGGGTCCTTCTAGTTGTGGCATGTGGGACAGCGCCTCAGCGTGGCTCGATGAGCAGTGCCATGTCCGTGCCCAGGATTCGAACCAACAAAACACTGGGCCGCCTGCAGCAGAACGCTCGAACTTAACCACTCAGCCATGGGCCAGCCCCCCAATTTCTTTTTTTGAGGAAGATTAGCCCTGAGCTAACTACTGCCAGTCGTCCTCTTTTTTGTTGAGGAAGACTGGCCCTGAGGTAACATCCGTGCCCATCTTCCTCTACTTTATATGTGGGATGCCTACCACAGCATGGCTTGCCAAGCAGTGCCATGTCCACATCCAGGATCCGAACAGGCGAACCTGGGCCACTGAAGCAGAACGTTCGAACTTAACTGCTGTGCCACCGGGCCAGCCCCTCCCACTGGAATATTTTAAAGCAAATCCCAAACATCACATCATTTTACCCTTAAGTACTTCGTTATTATCTTTAAAAAGTAAGGGCCTCTTTCCCCAATATAAACACAATAACATTAGCATATCTTAAAAAAAAGAATAATTTCTTCATATATTATCTAATTCTCATTCCATGTTCAGTTTTATCCAATTGTCTCAAAAATGTCTTTGTAAAGATGATTTGTTTGAATCAGGATCTAAAGAAGGTCCACACATATATTTGGTTGTCTCTCAAGTCTCTTGTTTCTTATAATAATTCCCACTCCTCCTTTTAAAAACTATGTATTGCTTAAAGGAAGTTGGTAATTTGTCTCTTGGAATTTTCCACGTCCTGGATTTGGCTGATTATGTCATCATGGTGTAGTTCAAAATGCTCCTCTTTTCCCCACGTTTCCTGGAAATTGGTAATAATGAGGTCTAGAGGCTTGATTAGATCCTGCTTCAGTTATAAGTGTTCAGATTTGGGGGGGCAAGAATATGTGGTAGGTGGTGCAGAGTACTTCCTCATGCATCTTGTTAAGAGACATGTAATGTCTGGCTGTTCCCTTTTAGTAATGTTACAGTTGATCAGCAAATTTTAGTCAAAAATGCTGTTGTAGTTTTTTATGTCCCTTTCTAGGGGTCTGACCTGAGTCCATGGGGGCTGGGCTGGCGGACAAATCTAATTCACAGACCAGGCTGCACTCAGAATCACCCTTCCTCTGGGACCGGGGAGGCATTGTTCCTGGGCCAAGCTTATTCCTGACCTTTGAGAGCATCCCTTGGGTGGTAGAATTTCCCAGGAAGCTATTCAGGCCCTCAGGCAAATAAAGTTCCTGCTGGCCTGCCCACCAGTCTGTCAGACACTTCTGAATCTTTGAATGAAGTGAGGAGAGTCCAAAGAGATTTGTCAGGATGTGTGATATTAGATTTCTTTAGCAAGAATGCTTGTCACTTCGCCACTTTCCAATGAAAAAATTCCCACTGATTGTGTCTAAAAATGCAAAATAAAATGAAGAATCCAGGCAATTTCACAGGAAAATATTAAGCCACGGAAACTTATTGAGTGATACAGGAGGGTTTTTCTTTTCCTTTATGGTCTTGAATTATACAACCTGCCCTTTGAACTGGATAATTTGATTATGTTGTCAGCTCCTTGGTGTAATTCAGGCTTGCCCCCTAGATTATTATGACTTCCCTCCCCTCCATATATGAAGATAATTGTGTCAGCTTCAGACTTTTAAACCTATAGTAGAATTTGGATTATGGTAGGCTTGAAATATAGGAAAATTGTTTTACGTAGGTTGATGAACATGGTGATTTAGTTTTTATTTCATTTGACTCAACTGTTAAAGAGAGTTCAGCTTTAGAAATTAAGAAACTCTATTCACGTTTTTGTCTTTTATATGATTTTGAGATCCTTTGCAAAATACAACATAATAGAAAGCAAATACATCTGCTCTGCCTTCATTTTCCTCGTAATATCTTGTGTTTTGGGATATTTCATTTCTATGTCTGCCCTGGGGCCTTGTTCTGTGTCAGGTGACATGCCAACCTTCTCTTGGCTTGATTTCCACACTCAGGAAGGCTTCCTGTTTTCATAAAACATTTGTTTTGTTCACAGACAGTATTCAAATGTTTGGAGAGGTGTTATGAAGTATTTCACGTTTTTCTGCATCTTTTTACAAAGTGAGCTTCTCAGATTTATTTATGCCGTCTTAGGCCTTCTTTCTTTTTTTCTCTTTATGAAAGCTGAACTAGACAAAGTCCCTTGGGGAACTTTATCTTATACATCATTGTTTTCCCAATTCCAAGCACAGTGCCTGGCCCATGGCAGGTGTCCGATGAATATTTACTGAATCAGTTAATGAGCGAAAATGAACTTTGGGAATTTTCTTTCCTCTTTCCAACCCCGGATTCCCCAAAGAGGGCACCCTTGTTTACGCTGGTTTTTATGAAACTCTGAATATCAATTACAGACCACTCCTTTTGCCTAGAGAGATTTAGAGATTTATTTGTCTTAGGTAAATGCTCAGTTAAATTCAAATCACTAACTCCAATTTACAGGTAATGTTAGAATCAGAACATTTGGCCAAGGGCTACAGCTGTGAAAAAAACTTCCAAGACCAAAGGCAAAGAGAATGGCACTGTATTAATTTCCTGCGGCTGCTGTGAAAATTACAAGGGGGTGGGTGGGTTAAAACAACAGAAATTTACTTTCTCACGGTGCTGGAGGCCAGAATTCCAAAGTCAGTATCACTGGGCTGAAACCGAGGTGTTGGCAGGGCCACGCTCCCTCCAGATGCTCGAGAAGAGAGTCTGTTCCTTGTCTCTTCCTGCTTCTGGTGGCTGCCAGCTCTGCTTGGCTGCTGCACCTGAAATATTTATCAATCATATTTTGAAAGTGGGTGGACAGAAAAGAATGTAAAGTTTTCAGACAGAAACATGCCATGAAGAATTGCTGTCTGCAGCAGAAAGTGCAACTATCTGCTAGCAGCCTGCACCCCCTTTTCTTTTAGTTGTGTCCACCCCCCTCCCGGAGCTTTTGCAGGTAGGGACGGTGGTGACCAGGTAGAGACCATAGTGCCCAGCATCTTTTGTGGCTGGTGGGGCTGTATGACTGAGTTCTCAGTACTGGGTGTGAGTTGAAGTGATGTGGGTAACTTCCACATCACTTTCTTGAAGAGAAATCTATTGCCTTCTACTTCCTCTCCCTCCCCTTCCTTTGGGAAGGGGTGCTGACGTGATGGTGAGCCAGTCTGGCCACTGGGGTGAGATTACACTTTCCGGATGGTAGAACAATGAGAGAGACGGCCTCCTGAAGCAGAGCTGCCACCCACTTACCTCTGGGAACCACAGGAAGTAAACTGTATCATTTGAGTCTTCATTTTGGGATTTCTTTGTTACAGCGGCTTAGCTTATATATGAACTAATATGCAGACAAGATTAGGAAAGCAGCTCATTTTCTGGTTTCAGCTACTGCTGTTTGTCTGTTTGATAAAACGTGTTGGATGACAGATTAATATTGCTTTGTGTTGCTAGATAATTTTTTAAAAACAATTCTCCTGCATACTCCAAAAGAAAATAGTTATCCCAAACTGTGTCTGTGGAAGCTGATTATTTTGTCTTCCACGCTGGGATCACTCATGCGTTCTTAGAAAGTTCTGTTTCCCTCTAAGTTGCTAGAGTGAGGTTTTCATTAATTGGTATGAACATTTCACTGCTATGGGTCCACCCTGCAATAGCCTGTAGGGGACTCCTTAATAGCCCTCATAAGAGAGACCAAATTAACGTCTCCTAAGTGTGTTTAAATTCATATAAATAACCTTGAGGACATCGACTGAAGAGAATCTCTCCTAAATCCTGTTGAAAACAAGTCATTTCTTATTTCCTTCACGAAAGAAAAAGATTAACATTTTTTTTTTAACAAAAGCAATTCATTTCGCTTATTGACAAATTAAAAAATAGAGTGAAAAAAAGAAAACAAAAAAGTCTCATAATCTTACTATCCAGTTAGCAATTTGGTAGATAGCCTTCCAATTCTTTTTCTATGAATATATGTATATTTACTAAAATGAGACTATATTGTATATAGTTTTATAACTTCTTCCTTAAAAGAAAAACCAGATATTTTGGTAAATATCTCAATTTGACTGAGTAAGGTGGCCACTTGAGTAGCTGCAGAAGCCAGACTGGGCTGTCCCACTGGGATGGTGGGTCTCCTACCCCGTGAATTTGGGTTTAACGTGCTCATATGCTCTATGTGTCTGTTAGTGGTGTGAGGTAGGGAAGAGAAACAGCATTGACCTATCTATCCTCTGCAGAAACTTGGCTCAGGATTTACGAGCATGAGAATCTGCTTAGCCTGTTTTATGACTCTGTTCAACTCAATTGCAGGTTATTGATTTTTTCTTTGATTATAATGATGAGAGAGTTGTTTATCTAGTTCATTCAAAATAAGAATTCAAAATTGTTCATGTGCTTTTTCCAGCTTTTCCTTTTGAAAAAGCAAGAGGACTGGAATGTAGTGATGTTCTAGTATTTACCAGACACTGTGTAAGCAGGTCACATAGTAACGTTCAAACCTCACAAAACCCTATGGGGAGATATTACTAATCCTTTAGTCTCGTTATTTACATTAGAAAAGGAGACTCAGAGATTAAGCAACTTTTCCAAGTTGTTAGAGCTAGTGTGTGTCAGAGCTGAAATTTAAACCCAGTCTGTGATTTCTAAGCCCACCTTTTAATCATTTTAATCATTGTCTCCCAGAGCAAAACTAATTTACTTCTGCATCTTATTCTTCAAACACCCGAATTCCATCAAATCTATGATACCATAGATTATACGACACATCATTATTTCATATTCCAATAACAAAGAAAAATGCTGCTAACTACAACTGTAAGATGCATCTCAATTTCTGAGAAGTTATAACGTGAAAAGTATGTAAGTCTTAGAAATATGATAAAATTGTAGAGCTACTTCTAGAAATAAGAGGCTAATGCTATGGAACCCACTTGCATGGGCGGTGCTGACAGTGTGGCTCCTTGGTGGGTCCTAGAAGTAGATACACTCACAAGTGACCTCTAGCAGGCAGGACAATACACAATCTTCAGCTCATTTGCAGAAATAGTGGTGTGTGGTTGGATTGGTTGCTGCAGTTGGCTAAGTCATTGATATTCCTGCCGACGGTCCCAGAAGCTTGGAAGCACCAAGCTGCCTAGAGCTCCTTGAAAATAAGAATAGAAAAAGAGGCTAGAGGAATAATGGATGGGGTAGGTGCAGCTCTTTGTGTCTGTAATTCTGAAGGCAGAACATATACATGTAGCAGTTCTTTCCCTGCGACGATGTATTGAACAGCAACAACAGCATTTTGTGGTTTCATGGAAATATCAGCCAAGAAATTATAACTGAAGAAGGAAATTAAATCAGTCTGGCAGAATTATTCCAGGCAGGGAGAACAAGCCCAGCAGAGGAGTGAACACTCAGCCTTGAGAAATACCTGCAGTGAGGGGGTGAGAGAAGGAAAAAGAAAGGCGGGGGAGGGGAGGGGTAAGAGAGAGGGAGGGAAAAACTCACAAAAAGGCTTTGTTATGGGGCCACAAAAGGGCAGAGTTTCTTAAGGCAGAGGTGGTGATGGGGCTGAAACGCTGTAGAAGGGTCATTGACGAGTGAGTGTTGGTCAAGGAGTTTAATGGATCTTGGGCTGATAAGGAGGAGAAAAGAAGGGAACTCAAAAGCAGAGAAAACCCGTTTCCCCTTTATTATTTTATCAGGAATGTTAAAAGGTAAGGGTAGGTTGATCACACACGGGGTGGGGCAGATCCATACAATACTAGTTTTTGTCTTGTCGATCTTCTCTCTGACATCTGAGCTCACTTTCCTCCACCTTCTTAAAGCCTTCCCTCACTGGAGACTTTACCCTTCACTCTCCAAATTACCTCCCGCCTCTTGGGCTGAACTTTCTCAATCACCTTGAGCTGATTCTTCTTCTGTTCCCTGCAGAAATGTGGACTTTCCTCTGACTTCATCCTTAGCCCTGTTCTTTCCCCCTATCTTCTACACGCTCTCTTTGGAAAAATCTCATCTATACCCATGGCTCCAATTACCATCTGTTTGTTCTTGATGTCTGAAACATCAAGTCCAAGCCTCTCAATTTATGCCTCAGCTTCTCTCCCTCAAATCTGATGAAAATTCTTCAATGTGTCACCATGGCCTGCAGGTTAAAACAGAACCGTCTTTTCCTGGGACACAAGTCGCGTCATGCTCTGGCCCCTGCCTACTTACCCATCGTGACTCAGGAATGCTGAACATAGTGGAGCCGTTGCTGTCACGTTTCCTTACCTCTGCTTGGAATGGACCCCCTTCCCCATTTAATCTCCTGGACAAACTCATGCCCATCTCCAGGTCTCCCAGCAGCTCCTTCCTCGTGTTCCTACAGCACTCGTACATGTACCCGTTACAGCCAATATTGTGTTGTAACCGTCTGCTTTTCTTAATATACTTCAGGAGTTTCAAGAGCAGAGACTCCCTTCTCATCATTGTACCTTTATGCCTAGTACTGTTCCTGGTGTGAAATAAGAGGTTTTCGGTGTCTCTGAGGGGAGTTTTGTCCACAGAAAAGCCCATTCAGGGGTTTACTGTGATTTTAAAAACTATCGCTCATTTAGGTTAAGTATCAAAAAATCAAGTTCTCTCTTTTAAGGTCAATTAAAAAATATTATTCTATTTATAAATCTAGCAAATCTCCACACTTTAAGTGGGGGGGGGGGGTCTTGATTAATATTTGGTCCCATTTAGAAATCTAAACTTTTACTTATTTGAAACTGTAATCATAACCAATAAAAATGTTGATTCCTTTTTAAAGTACTTTAGATGTCTGGCTGTTAAATCTTCCTAAATGTTTAATTCCTATAAATCTGATAATTAAACGCATAAACATGGCTAGCCTTAATTCTGTGTCAATATTATATACAAATTTCATAAAATTTCAATTTAAAATTGTAAGTCTAAATTCACTTTTCAATTATATATCTAAAATAGGAACTACAGGTTGACAAATAACTCTCAAAGGCCAAATTCTAAGTATTATGAGTTCTGCACTATTAGTATGTACAGAGTCCTTAATATCAAGATATTGGTAATACAAATTTCATTCTCTCAAACGTTTCTACATTTAATGCTACATCCCCCCCGAGGTTCAGAGCAATCACAGTTAGGGATTGTCTTCCCCAGATAATCTTTTGGGGCAAATACAGCAGAATCCCTATCTGCAACATGCTTGGAGTAATCTGACCCCAGCCTAGTTGCTGTGTCAGTGACTTGTAATTTAAAGAAGGTGGCCACCTAATTCCATATCCTTTAGATTCAAGTAATTACCAAATCTTCTATCTCCTTACAGTGTAGATAAGCCGACATCCTTTGATTGGATTTTGCATGCTAATCTCTTCTCTTAGCTCTAAAGACCCTTCAAATTGACAGAACGCTGTCAATTCCGCTCCTCCCC